>NW_027591283.1:80000-97497 GCF_964213995.1 Mustelus asterias
CCCAATACACTCACTCACACATCCCCATTCCCCCTCCACTCGCTGGGTTGTGGGGAGCGGCTGCAAGGATTTTCAGGGCTGCTGTGGGGGGGTCAGGGGGTTTTTGAAATGGACGAACACGACCTACAGGGGAAAAGAAATAAAGTTTGAAACTAAACTAAAGAAACTAAAGACAGGAACTTGCAGAATCCATTGCCTCCCTGCATTAACATATCAAGAGTCAGTCTGACATTGCCACAAACTCCTCTGGGGTGAGAGGGGGAGGGGGGGTGAATTAGCATCTCAATAGAGAGACAGACATTGTAAACATGTCAGAGACTCAGGGTGGGGTTTGCATCCAGCACACTCAGGATAAATGTGAATCTGAGAGCCTTCAGTCCCCACACCAATAATCCCCCTGCACTGAAAACATTCCCACTCTGATTCAGTGTGTGTGTGTGTCAGTGTGTGTGTCAATCTGCTTTTTGACCTGTGCTTTGCTTGTGTGGACATGATGCTGAATGGACTTGAATGGAAATGCTGGACTCCTCGCTGTGATATGTTGTGTGTCTTATTGTTAAAATGGCCTTGTCTCTTTTTCTCTCTCTTTTTAACCAATTTTTATCTCTCTTTCTCCTGAGGAATTTTGAAAACTGGGGATGTGTCGCGGATCCAAAGGACGGGAATGTTTGTGACCAGGACGAGGGAGAGGAGCTTCTTCCAGAGGGAGGGCTGACTGAGGCTTCACCCGGGTGAGTTGTGTGTGTTTATTACCCTGATCCAGATTTAATGTTTAATATCAGAGGGAGCGAGATCTGAATGAGAGTGGAATAGAGAGACAGAGAGAAACACACAGGATGGAACTCTCTCAATCTCTTTAGTCTCTGCTTTACAACTGACTTGTGTTTGGATGTCACTGAGAGATTGTGTAACTAAGGGGAGATCCTGGGTTTTTGCTGTTGTATTTAATTTAAATAATTTCTTGTATTTTAATTATTTTCTCTCTCTGTCTTTCCCCAAGAATTAATGTTTAGATTTTACTGAGAGATTGTGCAACTGAGAAGGGGGAATCCTGGGCTCTTGTGCTATTTAATTTAAACATTTTCTTGTATTTTAATTAATTATTTTCTCTTCTCCCCAGGAATTTGAATTTTGAAGACTGCAATGGGACTCGGAATCCTTGGACAAGGGGCTTTTCTCCAGAGGAGGAAGGATGGACTGAGGCCTGTTCTATAGGCCGCATGTGAGTTGTTATCTCTTATTACCCCAATCCAGGTTTAATTTTAATCTCGCTTCCTCGGATGAAGCAGTTCTAGTTAGATTGTGGGATGTGGGAGGGCTGGAGTTTGAAACCCTGGGGTTAAAATAACCCGGCTTTGCAATTAGTCACAAACAAGTTAACCCTTTGGTGGGTGGCAAAGAGTAAATTAAATATCTGTAATATGAAACTGTCTAAAAGTTTGATATAAATCCAAAATAACAGGGGTGGGAGAGAGTGATTTACCCGAATGTTAAATACGTTTCACAGAGGACATTACAATTCAATTTTCTGAAGTTCAGCCATGACATTTATCTTCCCCTCTACAGCTTTCTTCCCCATTCTGTCTATTTCTCTCTGCTTTTCTCTCTGTCTCTCCCTCCAGTACTTTTTCCCATCTTCAGCTTTCTCTCCCTTCCTGTCTCTTTCCACTCATCTCTCTCTCTCTCTCTCGAGCATTCTTCCATATCTGTCTATCACTCTCCAGAATGTCTCTCTCTCTCTGGCTCCATCTTTCTTTGTGTCTCTTTAAATCTTCAATCAATAAAAACTCTCCGTTATTGTAAACAGGGAGACAGGAATTTGGCATCGCTCATTTCAATTCAGAATACATGAGAGACTGCAATGGGACTCAGAATCCTTGGACAAGGGGCTTTTCTCCAGAGGAGGAAAGATGGACTGAGGCCTGTTCTATAGGCCGCATGTGAGTTGTCGTCTCTTTATTACCCCGATCCAGGTTTAATTTTAATCTCGCTTCCTCGGATGAACCAGTCCTGGTTCGATTGTGGGGTGTGAGGGGGGCTGGAGTTTGAAACCCTGGGGTTAAAATATCCCCACTTTGCAATTAGTTACAAACACATTAACCCTTAGGTGGGTGGCAAAGAGTAAATTAAATGTCTGTAATATGAAACTGTCTCAATTTGTTTTAAATCCAAGATAACAGGGATGGGAGACAGAGCGCTGTTCCTAATTGTTGAATAAAATTCACAGAGGCCTTTACAATTCAGTTTTCAGAAGTTTAGAATTTCATTTAGTCCTCTCTGCAACTTTTCTACCATTCTGTCTATTTCTCTCTGCTTTCTCTCTCTCCATCCCTTTCCTTCCTCTATCTGTCTCTCTTTTTTATTCCCTCTCTCTCCCTCTTTTTCCCAGGAAATAATATTTTGTTGGACAATCTCTCAGTAAAATCTAAGAAGGGGGAATCCTGGGCTCTTGTGCTATTTAATTTAAACATTTTCTTATATTTAAATTAATTATATTCTATCTCTCCCAAGGAATTAATATTTAGTTAGACAATGTCTCAGTGAGATCTTAGAAGGGGGAATCCTGGGGCTTTTGTGCTCTTTAATTTAAACATTTTCTTGTACTTTAATTAATTATTTTCTCTGTTCCCCAGGGATTTGAATTTAAGACTGCAACATGACTTGGAATCCTTGGACAAGGGGCTTTTCTCCAGAGGAGGATGGATGGACTGAGGCCTGTTCTATAGGCTGCAAGTGAGTTGTTATCTCTTATTACCCTGATCCAGGTTTAATTTTAATCTCGCTTCCTCGGATGAACCAGTTCTGGTTCAATTGTGGGAAGTGGGGAGGCTGGAGTTTAAAACCCAGGGGTTAAAATATCCCGGCTTTGCAATTCGTTTGGTGGGTGGCAAAGAGTAAATTAAATATCTGTAATATGAAACTTTCTAAAAGTTTGATGCAAATCCAAAGTAACAGGGATGGGAGAGACTGACTTACCCGAATGTTAAATACGTTTCACAGAGGACATTACAATTCAATTTTCTGAAGTTCAGCCTTTACATTTATCTTCCCCTCTACAGCTTTCTTCCCCATTCTATTTCTCTCTGCTTTTCTCTCTGTCTCTCCCTCCAGTATTTTTCCCCTATCTTCAGCTTTCTCTCCCTTCCTGTTTCTTTCCATTCATCTCTCTCTCTCTCGAGCATTCTTCCATATCTATCACTCTCCAGAATCTCTCTCTCTCTCTCTCTCGAGCATTCTTCCATATCTGTCCATCACTCACCAGAATCTCTCTCTCTCGAACATTCTTCCATATCTGTCTATCACTCTCCAGAATGTCTCTCTCTCTCTCTCTCTGGCTCCATCTTCCTTTGTGTCTCTTTAAACCTTTAATCAACAAAAACTGTGTTATTATAAACAGGGAGACAGGAATATGGCATCGCTCATTTCAATGCAGAGTACATGAGAGAGAGGGAAAGAAACAGCTATGGACAGAGACAACGAGTGAGAAAGAGAGGGGACAGGGACAAGGATCTAGACAGGGACATCCATCTTTACACTGAGTGAGAGAGACAGGAGCAGAGGGAGAAAAGAGAGGGAGATAGTGAAAGGGAGATGGAGGGAGTTGTAGAAATCAATCCCAGGAGGGCGATTTTAAAAAGTGTCCCGAAGGAATCAGCAGCCCCTTCCCAAACTGAAAGAGGGAGATGAGCAGCTCCTGGAGTCTGAGAGGGAGACAGGGATGGACTGGGGGGTTGTGGATATTTGATTCAGTTTTAGGAGATTCTGTTTGTAGATTTCTCTCTCTCTGTTCATGCCATTCTGATGTTTCTGAGAGATTGTGTAACTGAGAGGGGGGAATCCTGCGTTTCGGTGAGATTTAATTTAAATGGTTTCTTGTATTTAATTAATTTTCTCTCTCTTTTCCCCAATAATTCATATCTAGTTAGACAATCTCTCAGTAAAATCTCAGAAGGGGAATCCTGGCCTCTTGTGCTATTTAATTTAAACAATTTCTTGTATTTTAATTAATTATTTTCTCTCTCTCTTCTTCCCAGGAATTTGAATTTTGAAGACTGCAATGGGACTCGGAATCCTTGGACAAGGGGCTTTTCTCCAGAGGAGGATGGATGGACTGAGGCCTGTTCTATAGGCCGCATGTGAGTTGTCTCTTTCTTACCCTGATCCAGGTTTAATTTTAATCTCGCTTCCTCGGATGAACCAGTTCTGGTTCGATTGTGGGGTGTTTGGGGGGGCTGGAGTTTGAAACCCTGGGGTTAAAATATCCCGGCTTTGCAATTAGTCACAAACAGGTTAACCCTTTGGTGGGTGGCAAAGAGTAAATTATGCATGAAACTGTCTATAAGTTTGTTTTAAATCTAAAATAACAGGGGTCAGAGACAGAGCAATGAACCTAATTGTTGAATAAAATTCACAGAGGCCTTTAAAATTCAGTTTACAGATGTTCAGATTTTCATTTCATCCTCTCCACAGCTTTTCCCCCATTCTGTCTATTTCTCTCTGCTTTTCTCTCCATTTCCTTCCGCTATCTGCCTCTCTTTATTCTCTCTCTCTCCCTCTTTTTCCCAGGAATTAATATTTAGTTGGACAACCTCTCAGTAAAACCTGGAAAGGGGCAATCCTGGGATTTTGTGCTGTGTGATTTTCATTCTGGGTGTCCCGGGGGGTTTGATTTCACTGTCTCAGCCCCTCTCTGCCTCACTCTCTCTCTGTATAAACTTTTCCCAAATTACAAAACACTCAACACAGCTGACTGCAGTTTGTGGGATGTTGCTGGGGATTTTGTTTTAAAAAGTGTGTTTTCTCAGAGGCAGTTTAAACCTTTCAGGGGACTGTGGGGAAGTCTCCAGACTTGGGACAACACACACACAGGGTTGGGGGCTGAGGGTGGCGGGCGGGGGGGAGGTGGGCAGTCAGGTATACTGGTATTCTGGGAGACTGATATTCCCAACAAGGGCCAGAGGTCTCAGTGCTGAAACATATTAAACTGTTCAAACAGAGGCAGGCAGAAAGCCATGAGGCTTCAGAGCTCCCTGTAGATGCAAAGGTAACTCCCATTGCCAAAAAGTAGCCACATGTGAAGTGGAAACACCTTCCCTCAGCTTGTTACACACTGACCTTTCCACAAACCCAACATGTTTACAAACACTCGCTGCAGTTTCTGCAAACTTTGTATCAAACTGCCTCCCATTCTGCTCAATACTGACCCCCTCTCAACCTGGCACTGAACTAGTGTCTGAATTGAGACAGAGACACACAGACAGAGTTTTTAAAGCTGAAAGTTTTAAAGTTTGATTATTAGTGTCACAAGTAAGGCTTACATTAACACTGCAATGAAGTTACTGAGAGAGAGACAGAGAGACACACAGAGACAGAGATAAAGAGACAGAGAGATAAAGAGACAGAGAGGATGTTTAAAGTTTTAAAGTTTGTTTATTAGTGTCATAAGTAAGGCTCACATTAACGCTGCAGTTACTGAGAGAGACAGAAAGAGACAGGTTTTAAAGTTGAAAGATTTAAAGTTTATTTATTAGTGTCACAAGGCTTACATTAACACTGCAATGAAGTTACTGAGAGAGACAGAGATAGAGGGAGCATCCAGAGTGGGTTCAGTAACACATTTATTGATCAGATACCTCTCTCTGTGACTCTTTAGCGATGAGATATTCAGCCAGGATGGTTTCACTGACCCTCTTCAGCAGGCAGATATTCCCAAATCCAGCCTAGGTCTCAGACACACACACACCACTCACACATTCCCTCTGCTCTGTCCAAGGGAATATCTTAATCCAGGAATTTCTATTTTATATTTACAGGGTGAGGGGGGGGGGGGGGGGGGAGAAACTCAACTCAAAAATCCTGCAGTGTCTCCAAGCTGCTTTTAAATTTCAATTCAAACCCTGGGCCACATGGGAAGCTGCAGAGATTGGGAAACTTACCAAACCCAGTTTGTGTGTGTGAGTGTCCGCAGCTTTTGTGTCTTTGAACTTGCGAGGGTGCCAGGGAGAGAATGTCACTGTCTTCACCTCTCTCTGCCTCTCTGTATAAAAAAATCACCAAATTAAACCACTCAATAATGCGACCATACACAATTAATTATCAAATATCTGTCTCTCTCCCTTTATCTCTGTCTCTCCCCGTCTCTCTCTCTCCCTGTCTCTTCTCGAGCAGAAACAGATGGAGACAGAGAGGCAGGGAGAGAGAGGAAGAGGGAGGGATGGAAACAGCTGGAGTTGTGGGTTAGATGCAGGGGGAGAGACACAGGCTGTTAGAGGGAGGGGGGGTTTCAGTGAGGGACAGGGTCTCCAGTTTAATTCTGAGGGTCCTGAGAGAGGGATTTCACTGTCTCAGCCCCTCTCTGGCTCCCTCACTCTGTATAAACAATTCCCAAATTTAAAAAACGCTCAACACAGCTGACTGCACTTTGTGGGATCTTGCTGTGCACCACAGTGATTTTAGTTTTAAAAAGGGTTACTTTTAAGAGGGAGTTCCAGCTTTTCTGGAGATTTGGGATGATGCAGACACACACACACACACACAGGGTAGTGAGTGGGGAAGGGGGGGTCACAGCAGGTGAGAGAGTGGGGGGGGTGGGGAGGGAGGACTGTGTCCCATCTGATTCAGGTTCACATTGCTGCTGCTGCTGTGGGATCTTGCTGTGCACACACTGGGCCTGTGGCCTTTGCCTGCACTGCAACAGCGACCGCACTTTTTATTTTCAAACAAAATCTGGCTCAGGGACCGCAAAGTGGGTTCAAGGAAAAAGCTTGAAAAGGGGTCGGGTAAATTCAAGCACTTTAAGCACCGAGGCATCGTAGGCTCTGGAGAAAGTGCTGGGGAATGGGAGGAGGATAGATTGGGATTTGATGGCCAGCATCGAGCTGGTGGGCCGAAACTGGGTTTCTGTGCTGTGTGACTCCAGATTCTTTTCTCTCTCTCTTTTCCCAGGAATTTCTATTTGGATGGGGGGGGGGGGTATAGAATTTCCCTGTCTCTGTCTCTCCAGCGTTCTTACCAATCCCAGCACCCCTCCCCTCTCTCTCTCCCCAGACATTCCTGTCTATATTTCATCTTTCAATAAAATGTTTAAGAAAACACCAATGTGAATTGTTGTCAATTTAATTTGGGAAGAGAGAGAGAGAGAGAGGAGTGGATCCTATTTCCCACACACTCTCCTGCAGTCCTCACCCACAACATTTATTTAATCTGGCCCTCACCAGGTTGTGTGTGTGGGATCTTGCTGTGCACACAGGTGGGTCTGGCTCCCTCTTCCTCGCACTGTGACCCATGAGCAGAACTTTAAACAGGAAAGATTGAGGAGAAGGAGAAGGGTTGGGGACGGGGAGGAGGCCGAGAGAGAAATAGAGAAATGGAGGTAGAGCTAAACAGAGAGGGTGTGGGGGGGTGTGAGAGGGTCTCAGGAGGGGCAGGGGGAAAGAGACACAGAGTCTGGGGGTATCCTCCTCCATCGTGGGACTGGCAGTGGGATCTTGCTGTGCAGAATTACCTTCATTGTAATTTGAATCATTCATTCATTGACTAAGGGAGGGTGGGTGTGTGATTGTGGGATTGTAAATATTGTTACCACGCTGAGGTGATGTTTCCCTCTGCGCTATTTTGTAACCCCCTAAAGGGATACACCTTGCCTCGTAATCTTAAGTAAGTGTGTGTGAGACAGGAGGAAGCTACTGGTTTTAGACATTCAATCCCTACAGTGCAGAAGGAGGCCATTCGGCCCATCTAGTCTGTACCGACCACAATCCCAACCAGGCCCTATTCCCATAACCCCACACTTTTAACCTGCTTATCCCCCTGACACTGGGGTCAATTTAACACGGCCAATCCACCCAACCCGCACAGCTTTGGACTGTGGGAGGAATTGGTAAATTAAAGCAGGATCTGACACTCTCTGTATCAGGAACAACTAACAGGTCTTTAATTTAGACTGGGTGACAACCTTATTAAAACAATGAACAAACTGAATAAACTCCCCAATAGAATGCTGTTCCAATGACAAGACTCACTCAGGAATAATGAAATAAATCATTACAGAATAGAGTCACCCTCAAATAATATAACACCAGGCGTCTGTTGGAAGTGTGAACTTTCTTCTGCTGCTTGGGTCTGGAATACTTTCTGAGTTGGTTTCTGCTTCTATTTAGATGGTGATGTGATGAAGCTGTATATATTACTGCAGGATTCAGTATCAGACTCTCCCTCCTTCAATCTAAAGAGGCAGCAAGGTCGCTCCCTCCCCGTTATTTCCCCCTGTCCCGGGTTTAAATACCCAGAATTTCCTCACAGTATTCCTGCAATTTGAGTGGCTTGAGGCTGTCACCAACGCCCCAATGTGAATGCAATTGGTTGTGTGTGTTTGAGAGCTTGTTTTAAAATCATTGACCCAATTCAAAGCCTGTTTTGCTCTGCTGGGACTCTGGCTGCTGCTTTGGACACAAATGTTGTAAAGTTGTCTTCTGTAGCCCTGCTTTCTGCAGTTTAAAATCCCCAGCACAAAGACACAGGCTTTCTAAAGACACAACGCTGGATGGTTTGTTTTGGTTTTCTCAGCATTTCTTTTCAATATTTACATTTGTCAAACACCACATTTTTAACCTTATATATGCAGCTTCATAACAATATTAGACAGGGAGAGAGAGATCGGGAGAGACAGAGAGAAAGTCACACAAAGAGAGAGGGAGAGAGAGACAGAGAGAGAGAGAAAGTCACACAAAGAGAGAGGGAGAGAGAGACAGAGAGAGAGAGAAAGTCACATGGAGTAATGAGGATGGGGCCTGGATCTAAATGTGGGCGGTGTAGACCTGATGGGCCGAATGGCCTCCTTCTGTACTGTCGGATTCTATGATTCTGTAATGGGGGCTGCGTGCGGTGTGAGGGGAGGGTGGAAGGGGACAGGGGGTGGGGGCAGCACTGGTTCCCTTTTCCCCCCCTCCCTCCTCCCAGGCCCTGTCCGGGAGGTTTCGGGGCTGGAGGGGATTGTTCTGGTGAACTGGCCGGGGCCTGGGGAATCTGTTCTTTGTCCAGGATGTATAATGCAGCCTCTGTGACCAGGCCTCAATCCCAGGCCTAACCTCAGGAAGGCTTTTGCATTTTGCTCCTTTTCCAAACAGTGCCTGTGTTTAAATCGATGGGACTCGACGGTCGAATAAAACCTGCAGCAGCCACTTTAATACAAAGAACAGCACAGCACAGGAACAGGTCCTTTGGCCCTCCAAGCCTGCGCCGATCATGTTTACCTATCGAGACCAATGGCCTGTGTCCCTCTCTACCCCGTTTGTTCATGTGTCTATCCAGATAAGTCTTAAATGTCGCTAATGTGTCTGCCTCAACCACCTCACTTGGCAGCGCATTCCAGGCCCCCACCACCCTCTGTGTAAAAACCTTCCCCGCACAGCTCCATTGAACCTTTCCCCCTTATCTTGAACTTGTTCCCCTTGTAATTATCATTTCTGTCCTGGGAAAAAGCTCCCAACTGTTCATCCTCGCCACACCCCTCATAATTTTATAAACTTCCAGCTGGTCGTCCCTCAGCCTCTGTCTTTCCAGGGAGAACAATCCCAGTTTATTCAATCAATCCTCACAGCCAATACCCTCCATAGCAGGCAACATCCTGGGCAACCCTTTCATTGGATTTGGGATGTGATTGTGGGTTTTCCTGCTATATCTCTTTCTCTTCAATCTTTCTCCCGTGATTGAGAGTTATCAGGGAGGGAGAGAGAGAGAGAAAGGGATGGTAACAGAGAGAGAGAGAGAGAGAGAGAAAGGGATGGTAACAGAGAGAGAGAGAGAGAGAGAGAAAGGGATGGTAACAGAGAGAGAGAGAGAGAGAAAGGGATGGTAACAGAGAGAGAGAGAGAGAGCAAAGGCAGAGGGGCAGGGAGAGGAGAGAGATTGGAGGGGAGTGGGTTAGCGGGTGGGGGTGGGGGAGCCTCCGCTGTGCACTCACAGCCCAGCCAGCTCCCCAGTCTCTGGTTAGGTGCATTAACCCACTCTGGCGCATTAACAGGCGCCAGAGTGTGGCGACTAGGAGAATTTCACAGTAACTTCATTGCAGTGTTAATGTAAGCCTTACTTGTGACTAAGAAATAAACTTTACTTTACTTTTTACTTTACTCTGAGATAAAGACCCTCACTCACAGCCTCCCAGAAGGTGGGATTTATAAACAGCGACTGTGTAACTGAGGCTGAATCTGTGCTGTTGTGTTTGAAAATATATTTTCCTCATATTTGATGTGTTGTAAAGATATTGGAATGTGGCTGCTACCAAATTGCAGTGAGAGAGAGATGTGGCTTTGCAGGAGGAGCTTCCCTCCCCATTTCCCCATGGAAATCCCTGAGAAATAGCAAACGTGGGCCCACAACACGTCATTATTTGAAACGGTCAGACAGAAACTTATCAGAGAGAGCATTTTAATCCCCATTCATCCCCAGACGGGGAAACAGAGCAGAGATCAGGACAGATTATCCAGAGTAGGAGAGACCGGGGCAGAGATGGGGTATTGGATATATATATAGATCTGGGGGGAAAGCAAGAGAGACACAGAGGGGGCTGGACAGGTTCAGAGATAGAGGCAGAGAAAGAGAGAAACAGCACGAGAAAGAGGGAATCAGAGAAGGGTGTGACTGTGCTCGAAGTGGAAGGTTCCCTGTTCAGATCGAATGTACAAACAGCACCAATGCTGGAGTGACTTATTATTTTCATTTGCGGAGGGGGGGGAGAAATGGAGGGGAGAGAGAGGGAGATGTGTGGTTCCCTCATTTCCCACTCACTTTACCCCAATCCTCACTTCAAAATCACTTTGTATCTGGCCCTGTTCAAGCTGTGTGTGTGTGTGGGATCTTGCTGTGCACTCATGCTCTGTCCCCCTGCCCCATATTCCTCACACTATGACAGAGCCCCATGCTTTAAACATAAAAAGATGGAGGGGAAGGAGGGTGGGGTAGAGAGAGAGAGAAACTGGGTGAACAGAGAAGGGGTGGGGAGTGTTGGGGGTCAGTGGAGGGAGGGGTGGGGGAAAGAGACAGAGGCTCTGGGGGTGGGGGGTGTCCTCCTGCAGTGTGGGACTCCCTGTGGGATCCTGATTGCAGCATTCCCAGTCTCTCTCTCTCTCCCTCTCACTGTGAAGCACTCGGGAGAGAGAGGGAGCTGAAATTCAAATTCCTGAGCCTGGGGGAAAGGCTTGTTCTCAATCCCAGAGTCCTGCTTGTGTTTTCAGACAGGGCGCTGGGATTTGTGGGTGTGGATGGAGAAGATTGTTCTGTTTAACTGGGGGGTGGGAGAGAGGGGGGGTTTGTTCTTTCTACCTGAGGAATAATGCAGCCTCTGTGACTAGGCCGCACTTCACGGCCTAAATCTCAGCAGCACTTTTGCATTCGCTTAATTCCCCAACAGGGTTTAAGTGGCTGAATTCAATGGTTCAATAAAATGTGCAGCAGCCGCTTCAGGGTGGGATTGTGGGTTTTCCTGCTCCCGCCCCCCCTCTCATTTCCCTTTTGATTGTGAGTTTTATTTTAAACGGTCAGACAGAAACTTAGAGAGAGCATTTCAATCCAGATTCACCTCGAGGGAGAGAAACAGAGCAGAGATCAGGACAGGTTATCCAGAGACAGGAGCAGAGACGGGGTATTGGACAGATATAGATCTGGGGGAAGTGTGTAAGAGACGGAGAGGGAGAAACAGAGGGGGGGGGGGGTGCGGGGAGGGGAGAGGTGACTGATAGAAGTGGGAACTTCACTGGGGCCTCCTGTGTTTATTCACTGGCCTGTCTCTGGAGTAAAGCCCCCAGAATGCTTTGACGTGTTTAATAAATTCAATATCGGGACAGTCAGGAAGTTCATTGCATTTGAAACGTGTTCCCATTTTGTCAGGGTTTAATAATGAGGAGGTGAAAATGAATGTTTCCCCCACCCCCCCCCCCCCAGTGAGATTGTGAATTTCAGCAAGTCCTGGGATCTTGCTGTGCCTTTTATTGTTTTTAATCAGCTTTTGTTTTGTGTTTAATCAAATTTCACTTTATTTTCCCTTTCTCTCTTCCAAGGAGAATTCCTTTGGAAACTTTGGCGATGCAGAGAGCGAATAGTTTTGCCGTGAGGAATCCTCGGACAAGAGCTATAACCAGAGAGAAAAATATTAATAAAAGTCCCCGTGTCTTTGTCGTTCATTTTTATTCACAGATAGACTGGTGGGGCTTTTACACTGAGGGTTAGTGGTCTGTGTGTCAGGGGGAGGGGGTATTCCCAGTGATCCCTGCTCCAATGTAATCCCACAGATTTCAATCCCTCTCCCTGAAGCTCTGTCTGTGCAACTCCCCCATCCTCAGAACTGTTTCTCCACATCTTTCCAATCCCGGTCTCTCCCCATCCTTTATACCTCAGCCTCTCACAATGGCAGCATCTTTCCCTTTTTCTCTCCTTCTCTCTATCTTTCACTCTCTCTCTGAAACTTTGTCACTCTGTCTTGCCAAAGCCCCACTTTCTATTTATCTCGACATCTCACTTTGTATCTCAGCCTCTCTGGACATCTCTCTCTCTCTCTGTGGATCATTTTATCTCAATCACAGCAGCCTCCTCTCCTTCTCTCTCTCTATCTCTGCTCCCTCTCTGTGACTCATTCTGTCTGAAGTACAGCAGCATTCTCTCTCACTCCCCATCTCTATATCTTTTCACAATAACTTCATTGCAGTGTTAATGTAAGCCTACTTGTGATTAACAAATAAAATTTTAACTTTAACTCTGCTTTTATTTGTCTCTTATCTCTCTCTATCTCCTTCACTCTCTCTATCTGCTTCCCCCTCTCTCTGATCTCTGCTTCCCCCTCTCTGTGAATCATTCTGTCTGAATTACAGCAGCATTCTCTCTATCTCCATCTCTACTTCTCTGTCTCTCTCTATCTCTCTCTCTCTCTCGTGGGGGACGGGCCCGATCACAGGTTTGCTGTTCACAAGCAGCAAAGGCCCAGGAACGCAGAGGGAGGGAATCGGGGGCAATTCAGAGGGATTCAGCACTGCTGAAAGGGGGGAGTGTGTAATACAGGGGCTTGTTCAGAGCCAGGGGCTATTAGACAGAGAGGGAAGGGGCCGGTGGGGGAGGCTGTTGTACAAGTGGGGGGAATATTATAACACAGGCTGACCAGAGTCAGGGGTTATCAGAGAAAGGGGGCAATGGAGATGGGGGGGAAGAATCAGACAGGGGGTCTGTTGTACAGGATGGGGGTGGGGGATGTTATAACACAGGCTGCTCAGTGTCAGGGGAATTAGTCATTTGAACGTTAATGTTTAAAATGGGCAGAGTTTCCACATCCAACTCCACCAGGAGCTGTTTACAGGGGGGTGGTGGACGGGGATGGACGCGCGGTGGGGTGGGGGAGAGGGGGGGTACTAATTAGAAAGGGGGGGATCTGTCAGTCCAGAGGCTGTTCACAGGGAGGGAGTGGGAATTTGCCAGGTTGAGAGGGGAGGCGGGGGGAAAGAGGGATATTCAGCTGGGGGGCTTTGAAGATGGTTTGGGCAGTGGGGGGAGCGGGGTACGGGGCTCAGAGGGAAGGATCGGGAGATTTAGAGGGATTGTGAGGAGGGACGACAGAATTGGCTGGAGTCCGGGGGGGGGGGGAATTGAGAGGGATAAAAGGGGGAGAGTGGAGAGGGAGACTCAGGGATTGTGGTCGGGAATTAGAGGGATTCGGGGATTTAAGGGTCTCATGGGGACTTTGGGATTTAGCGGGGCTGAGAGGGAGGGAATCGGGGGGAATTGAGGGGGATTCGGGAAGGGGGGGCTTAGAGGGGGATTTCTGGGGTTCTGAGGGATTGGGGGGCTTACGGGGATTACAAGACATGGTTTGGTGCTCAGACAGATTGAAGGGGTGGGATTGGAGAGGGAGCAGGATTCGGGGGCAGAGGAATGTGGCGAGGGTGGGTGCGATCTCGGGAGACATTCAGGGGGGATTCTAGAGGAATCTCAGGGGCTTAGAATCTGGGGACGGTCTGGATGGGGTAGGGAGTCAGAGGGAGATGGCGGGGGGGCGAGTCGGGGTGGAGGGAAAGGGATTGAGGGCGGGGTGGATTTATAGGGATTTGGGAGGGGGGAAATTCAGAGAGGGATTTAGGGTGGGGCCTTGCATCAGGGTTAGAATTGGGGGGGTGTCGAGCGATTCGGAGCGGGGGGGGTGACTCAGAGGGATTCTGGGGTGGGGAGGACTGAGGAAGGATTGGGTGCAGGCGTCAGGGGGGCTTGGGTTTGGCAGGGGGGCAGAGGGAGCCTTTGGGGGGGGGGCTGAGGAATTGGGGCAGGAACTTGGGAGGATTCAGGGGGCTGAGAGTCAGATTGGCGGTGGGTGTCAGAGAGATTGAGCGGGGGGAGGGGGTGCTTACAGAGTCGGATGAAAGGAGATGGGGCAGAGGGACAGGGAATCAGGTGGGGGAAAGAGGAGGTTTGGGGGGGATTAGTGGAGATTGAGGGCGGGGGGTTGAGAAGGATTGGGAGTGGCTCAGAGGGCTTTGGCGGTGAGTTCCTGAGAGAGAGTGAGTGGGGGGGTGATTAGAGTGGGATTGGAGAAGATTGGGCAGAGAGGATCGGCGGGGAGGGGCCGAGAGGATCGGGGGGAGGGGCCGAGAGGATCGGGGGGAGGGGCCGAGAGGATCGGGGGGAGGGGCCGAGAGGATCGGGGGGAGGGGCCGAGAGGATCGGGGGGAGGGGCCGAGAGGATCGGGGGGAGGGGCCGAGAGGATCGGGGGGAGGGGCAGAGAGGATCGGGGGGAGGGGCAGAGAGGATCGGGGGGAGGGGCAGAGAGGATCGGGGGGAGGGGCAGAGAGGATCGGGGGGAGGGGCAGAGAGGATCGGGGGGAGGGGCAGAGAGGATCGGGGGGAGGGGCAGAGAGGATCGGGGGGAGGGGCAGAGAGGATCGGGGGGAGGGGCAGAGAGGATCGGGGGGAGGGGCAGAGAGGATCGGGGGGAGGGGCAGAGAGGATCGGGGGGAGGGGCAGAGAGGATCGGGGGGAGGGGCAGAGAGGATCGGGGGGAGGGGCAGAGAGGATCGGGGGGAGGGGCAGAGAGGATCGGGGGGAGGGGCAGAGAGGATCGGGGGGAGGGGCAGAGAGGATCGGGTCTGTCGGTGGGGGTGGGATTTGGGTCTGTCGGTGGGGGGGATTTGGGTCTGGGGGTGGGGTTTGGGTCTGTCGGTGGGGGTGGGTTTCGGTGGGGGTGAGGTTTGGGTCTGTCGGTGGGGGTGGGGTTTTGGGTCTGTCGGTGGGGGTGGGGTTTGGGTCTATCGGTGGGGGTGGGTTTTTGGGTCTGTCGGTGGGGGTGCGGTTTGGGTGTGGTTTGGGTCTGGGGGTGGGGTTTGGGTCTGTTGGTGGGGTTTGGGTCTGTTGGTGGGGTTTGGGTCTGTCGGTGGGGGTGGGGTTTGGGTCTGGGGGTGGGGTTTGGGTCTGTCGGTGGGGGTGGGGTCTGTCGGTGGGGGTGGGGTCTGTCGGTGGGGGTGGGGTCTGTCGGTGGGGGTGGGGTCTGTCGGTGGGGGTGGGGACAGGAGTTCAGGAGCTGGGGAGGGGCTCCCTATGGATAGGGCTGGGATTTGGTGGGGGGGCGAATCCTGGTGGGACTGGAGGGTCTCAGAGGAATTGGTCAGGGCGGGTCTGAGAGGGGGAAACAGAGCGGGGGGGGGGAAACAGAGCGGGGGGGGGTGGGGTTTGGGTCTGTCGGTGGGGGTGAGGTTTGGGTCTGTCGGTGGGGGTGGGGTTTTGGGTCTGTCGGTGGGGGTGGGGTTTGGGTCTGTCGGTGGGGGTGGGTTTTTGGGTCTGTCGGTGGGGGTGCGGTTTGGGTGTGGGGGTGGGGGTTGGGTCTGTCGGTGGGGGTGGGGGTTGGGTCTGGGGGTGGGGTTTGGGTCTGTTGGTGGGGTTTGGGTCTGTTGGTGGGGTTTGGGTCTGTCGGTGGGGGTGGGGTTTGGGTCTGTCGGTGGGGGTGGGGTTTGGGTCTGTCGGTGGGGGTGGGGTCTGTCGGTGGGGTTAGGGTCTGTCGGTGGGGGTGGGGACAGGAGTTCAGGAGCTGGGGAGGGGCTCCCTATGGATAGGGCTGGGATTTGGGGGGGGGGCGAATCCTGGTGGGACTGGAGGGTCTCAGAGGAATTGGTCAGGGCGGGTCTGAGAGGGGGAAACAGAGCGGGGGGGGGGGAAACAGAGCGGGGGGGGGAAACAGAGCGGGGGGGGGAAACAGAGCGGGGGGGGGAAACAGAGCGGGGGGGGGAAACAGAGCGGGGGGGGGAAACAGAGCGGGGGGGGGAAACAGAGCGGGGGGGGAAACAGAGCGGGGGGGGGAAACAGAGCGGGGGGGAAACAGAGCGGGGGGGGAAACAGAGCGGGGGGGAAACAGAGCAGGGGGGGGAAACAGAGCGGGGGGGGAAACAGAGCGGGGGGGGAAACAGAGCGGGGGGGGAAACAGAGCGGGGGGGGAAACAGAGCGGGGGGGGGAAACAGAGCTGGGGGGGAAAGAGCTGGGGGGAGATTGAGAGAGATTGAGAGGGAGAGAGAATGAGAGGGAGAAAGTTTGAGAGAGAGAAAGATGGAGAGGGAGATTGAGAGGAGGCTGCAAACAGAGAGAAAAGCAGGGCTGAGGCGGGAAAGGTGCAGACAGAAAGTGAAGAGGTTCATACTCACCATCGCACATGTTTTCCCTCGGTGATCTCTCCAACTCCTTCCATCCCCTCTCCCATGGTGGGGAGAGAGATCCAGGAACAGGGGCTTTGTGCTGGGAAAGGGGGGGTTAAAATATCAGAGCTGGAACTCCATGCAAGCACACACTGACTCACTCACTCACAAAGACACAGCTTACCTGATACTTACCAACCCACGTGGAGAGAGAGACTGGATAAAGGAGCCTCAGCCTTTTTATAACCTCACTGAGTCACTCAAACTGTCCACACCTCCCCAATCACCCCCCCCCCCCATCCAACCACAGCTCCTACACCTCACCTGAACCCACCTACTCCAGGTATGGGCCAATCCAACACCAACCTGTCTCTGAGTGTGTGGGGGGGGGGGGGTGTTTGTGTGTGTGGGGGTTAGTGAGCACCAGGCAAATGGTTCATCCCAAGGCTCTCCCTCCCCCCACTCCCAGCTTCACATCACCAGCACTGGGAGCTGAGAGAAGATGGATTTAAATGAACCAGCAGCCCTGCACTGCCAGGGAGAGAGAGAGAGAGGCCAGGTCTGAATGTGGATTGTACAACTTGTTCATCCAGGACTCCATCCGCTACAGGTTTGCACCCTTTGCTGATTCTTGCAAAGTTCACTTTTCCTTAAGTTGCCTGAACTGAAACAATATCTTGCAAAGTTCTTTGTTGCTGCGTTTACAAATCCCACTTCTGATTTACAATGCTGTGTGTCCGGGTGTGTGAGTGTGTGTGTGTGCCCTGTGCTTCATGGTTAATGATTCACCACTGATCAGAGCTGCAAAATAAAGCGTTTAGCCTTTTTTTAACAGAAGCACTGGCT
>NW_027591284.1:2500-97466 GCF_964213995.1 Mustelus asterias
GATCCAGGTTCGATTCCTGGCTTGGGTCATTGTCTGTGTGGAGTTTGCACATTCTCCCCATGTCTATGTGGGTTTCCTCCGGGTGCTCTGGTTTCCTCCCACAGTCCAAAGATGTGTGGGTTAGGTGGATTGGCCATGCTAAATTGCCCCTTAGTGTCAGGAGGATTAGCTAGGGTAAATGTATGGGATAATGGGGATAGGGCCTGGGTGGGATTGTGGTTGATGCAGACTCAATGGGCTGAATGGCCTCCTTCTGCACTGTAGGATTCTATGATTCTACTCTGAATCCTAGGGTATTAAATCTGAGACTTATTCCCATACTGAACTGATCCACTCCATGTTTTCTACCTGACACTCGCGGCGTCAAGAACTGTAATGATAGATTAGAGACAGCAAAGGGATATCTCTAAGTGACAGATTAGAAATAAAGTGTAGGAAAGGTGTAGGAATGCAGTTTGCACATGGTGAACGCTGTTTGGAAAATGTAGCCAAGTGCCTAGGTTTGCTAACTGTCGTTATTTTAGTAACTCACTTAAAACAAACCACCAGCTTTAAAATAATTACATTTATCAAATAATAAAAGTTTTCAGTGCAGAAGAGACCATTTGCTTCATCATTTTTACACTGACTCTTTGGGTTGAACCATCCTTTCCAGGCGAGTGTCTTGCTTGCTGCACGGTGACAAGGCGGCACGGTGGCACAGTGGTTACCACTGCTGCCCCGCAGCACCAGGGACCCAGGTTCAATTCCCAGCTTGGGTCACTGTCTGTGCGGAGACTGCACGGTCTCCCCATGTCTGCGTGGGTTTCCTCCGGATGCTCCGGTTTCCTCCCACAGCCCAAAAGACGTGCTGGTTAGGTGCGTTGGCCATGATAAATTCTCCCACAGTGTACCCAAACAGGCACCGGAGTGTGGCGACTCAGGGGATTTTCACAGTAACTTCATTACAGTGTTAATGTAAACCTACTTGTGACACTAATAAATAAACTTTAAAAAAAGCAGCGAAGTGTCAGCCCTGACTCTGAGGAGGATTTCCTGCGATCCCATCTGTCCATCGAGCAGTTGAGTGGATAGCAGAGGGCGATCTATCAGACTGAGGACCCCAGAAGATAACAACCCACTTGCCAACAGCTGCTGGCCATTCAGAAGTCAGCAGCTTTGGCTCATGGCAATGCAATAGAAGAGGCCATGTTTGCAGCTGAGCCAACAACCCCTGAAGTCCCAGGATCATAGAGAAACCCAGAAAATGGTAAATGTTGTGGGGGGGGGGGGGGGGGGCGGGGTCATGAGCAGAGGGTGGCAAAGTGTGTCAACAGCAAAGCCAGGATGATGACTTTCAGCAGTCACATGTCCATGCCCTCAATTATCGAGGGACTATCCCCTCTCCCCGCACTGTCCAGCTGATATGCAGCCTACACAGTTTTACCAGTCACGCAGGCCCACATGTTCGCAGGCAAGCCTGGAGTTGGGAAGATTGTGATGGAGGCCAGAAGAGGCCTTTAAGTGGTCATTAATTGGTCATTTTAGGGACTCAAGTGGAGGCAAGGTAGAGAAGGTCGACCATGGGCCTTCACACCCAGAGCTTAATACCAATGGAGGCAGGAAGAGATCGGGTATCGGCCCTGATGCCAACCCACAGGCCTTCCTGTTTCCTTCCTGTAGCAGCAAAAGATGCCAGCCTTTGTTACAGCAAATATATCCCAAATATAGATGCACAGAGTGTTGTCAACAATATTTCACACTGAGCCACATAAGGAAATATTTGGATGGATGACCAAAATCATGTCAAAGAAGTCACTCTTAATGAGCATCTTAAAGGCAGGGGGAAGGGAGAAAGGTGGAGGGGTTTAGGGAGGGAATTGCAAGCTCAGAACCTTGGCAGCTGAGGGCACATCCACCGGTGGTGGAGTAATTAAAATTGAGGTTGCACAAGGGGCCAGAATTGGAAGATCAAAGATCTCGCTCGGCGGTGTTGGGGGGAGGGATTTTGGCACTGGGGGAGATTACAGCTGTAATGACTTCAACAAAGTCCATGAGATGGACCTGCTGGAGTATGAGATCCCTGATTGAGGCCTGTTAAAGCTGCCCAATCAAGGAGCTCTACAAGACATTAATGTGGAGTGTCTGGGTCACCGATAGTCGTGTTGAATACTTTGTATTGGGAATTACCTGCCTGAGTGTTGCAAACCATTGTAAATAAATCCGTTTCGGTGAAGGGACAGCGGCCTCACTGAAATTATTCCAACAGAGATGGGGAGAAGCGAGGTCAGATGGAGATATTTGATAACGAGGCTGAGAATTTTAAAACAGACCAGGATGGACCAGGATCCAAAGTAAGTCAGCGAGCACAGGGGTGAATGTGTGAACGGTGCAAGCGGTGAATTAGATTATATATAGCACAGAGCTAGATAGATGATAGATGACCAGTTATTGGAGTAGTTAAGTCTAGAAGTAACAAAGACACTTGAGGAAAGGAGATTTCATTTATTAGGGTGTGATTGATGGGAGGTCTGCGATTGTCACAAAGACAAAAGGTTAGGAGAATATTTAATGCAGAGAATTGCTGTTTATGAATTGCTTTGCAAGAGGAGATGGGTGAGAGAGAGAGACCGCTGCATATTTTAAGATAAGGGACAAAAAAACAGGTCAAGTAAATGAATATACAAGGTTTGGGAAGAACCACAACAAGCAGCTCTGCCGCCTTGTGGCAGCAGGCAGAAGCACGCAGCCCCAAGCTAAAGGACTTCAAAAGAACTCGGAGTATTTTTGGGCGCAAGACCTGCAGAGTGCAGGCCCACTAGCATTGCGTTCATGCCCTGGCACTGATTAACAAAACCCTCACTGCTTGAGGATACCTCGTGAGAGGTGAAAGGTAAGGGAGTTAACGTTGACAAAAGAAATCAGAAGTGGTCTGATGTCCAAAAATGTCGGCCAGACTTCTCTGATTTCGCCCCCACTGTCAGCAAGAATGGATAATTTGGTGCTCAGCCAAAACTCCGTTCACTGCAGCGGGACCGGAGAATCCCAGCCACAGGAGAGGTCAGAGAATTCCGGCTGTCACCATTCTGACAATTCCTGAAACCAAATCAATGCCAGAGGCGATGCTTTGCATTCCATTGGACTCAACCAGGGAGGTCGAGAGGGAGACACTGATGTTTGGACGGTCAAGGGTTTTCATACATTTACGTCATGGAGAGCAGTGACCACAGCACGGTGGCACAGTGGTCAGCACTGCTGTCTCACAGCGCCAGGGAGCCGGGTTCGATTCCTAGCTTGGGTCACTGTCTGTGTGGAGTCTGCACGTTCTCCCTGTGCCTGCATGGGTTTCCTCCGGGTGCTCCGGTTTCCTCCCACAGTCCGAAAGATGTGCTGGTTAGGTGCATTAGCCATGCTAAATTCTCTCTCAGTGTACCTGAACAGGCGCTGGAGTTTGGCGACTCGGGGATTGGCGACCCGGAGGAAACCCATGCAGACACAGAGAGAACGTGCAGACTCCCGCCCCTTACCCTAGAACTATGCCTCTTCATGATTGACCCCTCAACCAAGGGGAACAGCTGCTCCCTACTCACCCTGTCCATACCCCTCATAATCTTATACACCTCAATCATGTCCCCCTCAGCCTTCCCTGCTCCAAAGAAAACAATCCAAGCCTATCCAGTCTCCCCTTAAAGCTCGAATGCTCTATCCCAGGCAGCATCCTCTGCACCCTCTCTAGTGCTATCACATCCTTCCTATAGTGAGGTGACCACACTATAGCACGGTAGCACAGTGGTTAGCACTGCTGCTTCACAGCTCCAGGGTCCCGGGTTCGATTCCCGGCTCGGGTCACTGTCTGTGTGGAGTTTGCACATTCTCCTCGTGTCTGCGTGGGTTTCCTCCGGGTGCTCCGGTTTCCTCCCACAGTCCAAAGATGTGCGGGTTAGGTTGATTGGCCAGGTTAAAATTGCCCCTGAGATTCGTAGGTTAGAGGGATTAGTGGGTAAATATGTGGGGGTAGGGCCTGGGTGGGATGGTGGTCGGTGCAGACTCGATGGGCCGAATGGCCTCCTTCTGCACTGTAGGGTTTCTATGATTCTATGACCAGAACTGCACACAGTACTCCAGCTGTGGCCTAACCAATGCTCTGTAAAACTCCAACATTACCTCCTTGCTCTTATACTCTATACAACTGGTGAAAGTCTGTGTCCCCTATCGTAGAATTCTACAGTGCAGAAAAAGGCCATTCGGCCCACCGAGGCTGCTCTGACAATAATCCCACGCTGGCCCTATCCCCGTAACCCCACATATTTACCCTGTTAATCCCCCTGACACTGAGGGTCAATTTAGCATGGCCAACCCACTTAACGTACACATCTTTGGAGTGTGGATGGAAAACGCAGACACGGGGAGAACATGCAAGCTCCACACAGACAGTCATCCCAGGCCGGAATTGAACCCGGGTTCCTGGCGCTGTGAGGCAGCAGTGCTAACCACTGTGGCACCAAGACAACAGCATGGCTGGTTTGGAGAATGGAAAAATATCACATTCTGCAGTCAGTGACACAGTTGTAAGGTTGAGTGCAGATACAGGTTGGGGCACAATACAGTGTGCATCTTGCCTCCCTCAGACTGTGCTGTACTTGAAATGCTTTGCATTCCTTTCATCAATACCTAGATCTCAGGTTGATGAGCCCAAATGCAACGGAAAAGATATGAAACAAGTACACTTCACGGGAGCCTGAATCTGTATCTATTTTGTTTTGATATTACTGACTTCGAAGTTGAGTAACCATGAGAAAGGATCCTTTGCCTTTCCATAATCAAAATAAATTGCACAGAGGAGTCGCATAAAAGAAAAGTGGCTCCAAGTTTGATCTTCCCTGTCAAAACACCTTTAAAGTTCTCTTTGACAAATGGGCGATTGCATCTGTGGTATCTATCATTCAAGTCTCGGAGCTGTAACACCAGTGAAAATATAAGCTAGAAGGCATGTCCGTCGTAGCACCAGGTTTGCTTTGCAATTCTGCCCGCTCAAATTTGGAGCACTGGGAATTTAAGATTTATGAAATGAACGAAGAGAGAAATTGTGCAGAGGCTGCATCTAAAACCCGGAGCGAGCGGATTTCGGCTCAAACAAATGGATCATTGTAAAGCACTGAAGACAACTTACCCTAAGAAAAGAAAATAGTCTGCTTTAGGTGAATTTTTTTAAATGGGCTACATCTCAGAGATCTTTCTTTATTTAAAAAATCATTTATAGCGGCCCAGTGGTAGGAATGCTGCCTCGCAGCACCAGGCACTCAGGTTCAATTCCAGCCTCGGGTCACCGTCTGTGCGGAGTCCGCACATTCTCCCCATGTCTGCGTGAGTTTCCTCCGGGTGCTCCGGTTTCCTCCCACACTCCAAAGATGTGCAGGTTAGGTTGATTGGCCAGGCTAAATTAACCCTAGTGTCAAGGGGATTAGCAGGGTAAATATAAGCGGTTACAAGAATGGGGCCTGGGTGGGATTGTGGGCGGTGCAGATTTGATGGGCTGAATGGCCTCCTTCTGTGCTGGAAAGATTCTATGATTCTAAATTTTAGCCATCCCCTTCCTCTTTACGACACAGAAAGAGACCAAATAGCGCATCATGTCTGTGCCAGACAAAAAAAGACAGGAAAATAAGAAACTAGTTGCTCGTTTTAATCCCATTTTCCAGCACCTGGTCTGTAGCCTTGTAGGTTACAGCTTTAGATAAAGATCCAGGTTCCTTTTAAATGAGTTGAGCATTTCAACCACAGCCACCAATTTAGGCAGTGAATTCCAGATGCCCACCCTCTGGGTGAAAAAGCTTTTCCTTGTGTCCCCTCTGATCCTTCCACCAATCACTTAAATCTATACTGCCTGGTAATTGATCTCTCAATTAGGGGAAAACAGGTTTTTCCTGTCTACCCTGTCCGGGTCCCTCATAATTATGTACACCTCAATAAGGTCACCCCTCAGCCTCCTCTGTTCGAAGGAAAAGAACCCTACTCTGCCCAATCTCTCCTCATGGTTGCAAATTTAAAGCCCTGGAAACATTCTTGTAAATCGCCTCTGTATTCTCTTCAGTGCAATGATGCTCTTCCTGTAACGTGGTGATCAGAACTGTACACAGCTGTAGCCAAACAGTTCCATCATTACATCCTTGCTTCTGTATTCAATACCTCTCCCAATAAAAAAAAGCATTTTATGTGTTTTCTTTATCATCTTGTCCACATGTCCTGCCACCTTAAAGGACCTGTGGACATTCACACCAAGGTCTCACACTTTCTTAACCCCTCTCAAAATCTTTCCATTTGGAGTAATCCCTTGTTTTGTTTTCTCTTCCCACGTGCCTTACCTCACACTTTTCCGGAGAGAATCCCATTTGCCACTTCTCTGTCCACTCAACCAAACTACTGGTATAGAATTCATAGAATCCCTACAGTGCAGAAGAAGGCATTCGGCCCATTGAGTCCGCGCCAAAAACAATCCCACCTAGGCCCTGTCCCCACATATTCACCCTGCTAATCCCTCTAACCTACACATCCCGGGACACTAAGGGGCAATTCAGCATGGCCAATGCACTAACCCGCAAATCTTTGGACTGTGGGAGGAAACTGGAGCACCCGGAGGAAACCCACGCAGACACGGGGAGAACGTGCAAACTCCACACAGACAGTGACCCAAGCCGGGAATCGAACCTAGCTCCCTGTGAGGCAGCAGTGTTAACCACTGCACCACCATGCTGCCCTGGAGACAACAGCTATCCTCTTCACTATCAAATACACGGCCAATTTTTGTGACATCTGCAAATTTCTCAATCATGCCACTCAGAATTAAGTTCAATCATTAATATGTATAACAAACAGCAAGGGTTCCAACACTGATTCCTGTGGAACACCATTGGAAACTGCCTTCCATTCCAAAAACATCCAATGATCATTACCCTTTGGCTTCTGTCACTGAGCCAATTGTGGATTCAACTCGCCACCTTCCCCTGAATCCCATGGGATTTCACTCTTTTGACTAGTCTGCCGTTTGGACCTTGAAAAATTCCTTACTAAAATCCAGGTAGACAACATCCACTATACTACCCCCATTAATCCTCCTTGTTACTTCCTCAAGATTGTGCTAAAGTTAGTAAGGCACAATCTTCACCTCACAAAACCATGAAGACTATTCCTGTGACACCTTATCCTGTCTCTCAGAATTGATTCCAATAATTTACCCACCATCGAATTCTGTCTGACTGACCTATCATTTTCTGGTCTATCACTCTTTTGAAATAATGCTTCTGGATAACCAGGGGGCCCTAGATTTGGCAGAACTGCCTTGTTTCTTTTTGGGGGCCTGTCTACCTTGTGCCTGTAGGATCTCACTTTTGAATGCCTTCCACTGATTTGGCATTGTTTTCCCTTTTAGTATATGTATCCAGTTCGCCTCCCAGCTTTGTAAAATTTGTCTTACCCCATTTTAAAACTTTTACTCCTGTTCTGTCTTGTCATTTTCCATAGTGATGTTAAATCTAGCTATATGATGGTCACTGGGGGCGATTTTGAGCCCATTCCTGTCTGCAGGAATGGCAGTGTGTGCTCAAAATCCGGGGAACGAATTTGTGTCGGTGAGTTTCCAAATTCCGATCCTACCAGCCCGTCACCGGTGGAGTGGCGTGAAACATGCCGCGGGACCACAGACCGTCACGCCAGTGCCAGATACAACAGGTTTACCTAGGCATGAACCTGTTGTGGGCGGCTCCCCGAGGTTGTAAAGGTAAGTATAACACCTGGGGGAGAGGGACATGGCCAGGCAGTGGCCTGGCATTGCCCCAGTACTGCCCTTTGGCACAGGTTGGCTGAGGACAACATTGGTCTTTACTATCAGAACCCATGGGGACACATTTCTAGTAATGGCTGGCAATAAGACTTCCAAGTCCACCACCCAAACACACCAAATAAACCATTAACTGGGCCAGTTAAGAGTGCTGGCTGGGTTCCCGGCCGCTGATTGAGAGTATCCCATCCAAAGTTAACACTAGAGGGGTATATCCGATGTTGGAGCTCATTGACCATGACCTGGGTCAAGGTCACAACCCAAATGTAAAGGGCCACTCTGGCTTCTTTAGCAGTGCAATGCAGAAATGAACCTTTCTGTATGAGATCTCAGGTTCTTTTATCAAGAATTCAAGTCAGTATACATTAACTTCTTCCACCAAGTGACCAGTGACCAAAGAATCATAGAATCCCTATTGGGTGGCACGGTGGCACAGTGGTTAGCACTGCTGCCTCACAGCGCCAGGGACCGGGGTTCAATTCCCGGCTTGGGTCACTGTCTGTGTGGAGTCTGCATGTTCTCCGTGTGTCTGTGTGGGTTTCCTCCAGCTGCTCCGGTTTCCTCCCACAGTCTGAAAGACGTGCTGGTTAGGTGCATTGGCCATGCTCAATTCTCCCTCAGTGTACCTGAACACGTGTTAGAGTGAGGCAACTCATGGATTTTTACAGTAAGTTTGTTGCAGTGATAATGTAAGCCAACTTGTGACTAATAAATAAACTTTAAACAGTGCAGAAGGAGGCCATTCGACCCATCGAGCCAACAACAATGCCACCTAGGCCCTATCCCTGTAACCCCGGGGAGACACAGTAAGAAGTTTAACAACACCAGGTTAAAGTCCAACAGGTTTATTTGGTAGCCATATCGACCCAGGGGAGACACAGGGGAGAATGTGCAGACTCCATACAGATAGTCACCCAAGGCTGGAATTGAAGCCTGGTCCCTGGCGCTGTGAGGCACCAGTGCTAACCAGTGTGCCACTGTGCCGCCCATGAGCACTGAAAAGCCAAGATTTAACTCTGCCCACGGACAAACCGCCAATGCAATCTGCCTGATGAAAAAAAAGGGGAAAACGGTTGGTTAAGTCCTCCTCCGAATGCCTTTTATTCCATCCTGCGCGTGATATGGCAGTCGATTATCTTTTCAATGAACACAACGAGCTTATCACCTTCAATCTGCATAGCACAGGATGGCTCCCAATTTCCAGACCCCACCCTCTATTATCTCAGATTGTCGTGATGATGTTGGGAACACGACCCAATGTCTTCAGCCTGACGCACACGCCTTTCATTCCCATTTTTGGAGCCTGTTATTCAGGCCCATGTGTGGCCCGCTGACCCCTCCTGTGGAACGGCCATCTGAGTGAATCACTGGAGGGTAGCCCCTCATCCACCGAATCAAATAGCATAGCTCAGCACAGAACCTATCGGGTGAATGAGTGAGGTAACCAATCGCACCTTACAAAAAGCGCTGCCCCTAATTTGCTGATCTTGAGTTAAACTGACGGAACGCCAAAATCAGTCTATACTTGGCTCTCAGAATCTATCATGGCCAGAAGCAGACATGAGATTAATTCAATGAGGCAAAAAGTATTAATATTCTCCAAAAAAATTCAATAAATGTCTTCTTAGAAAATCACGGAATTTGCATCACAGACGAAGGCTACTGATGAGCCCTTTGTATCAGTGCTGAAGTTGGTTCTTCAACTCGATCTATCTACTCTATTCACATTGCTCTGCCCTTTCTCTATATCCTTTTATATTCTTTATTTCATAATACTTATCCAATTCCCTATTAAATGGGGTTATGGTCTCATGGCAAGAAGCACTTAAGTGTTCCATGTTCCAACAAATCTCTATTTTTAAAAAAATCAGCAAATCTTCATTTACACTCTTCGAGTAATAATCCTAATTCTCTTCCCCCTTCCAATCAGTGGAAATAATCTTCCACTCGTTTTCCTATCGAAACCTTTCTTAATTTCAAAGACTACATTAGAGACACTTTAACATCTTGAACCCAGGCACCATAAAATGGCCACGTGAAGTATGACACTTAACATTTTATATAAAAATAGATTTCAGGCTGTGCGCACCCATTGTTCAGGTGCAGAAAGTGAACTCACTTGAGGCTGGCACCATGGCTAGATATGCTGAGGGTTCTCACTTTTGTCTCTTGCCCCTACCTCCTCTCAGCACAGGGGCAGTCCAGCTCCTCCCTGGCCAGCTCAAGAGCTCTTTCCTCAAACAACCAGCTCTCTCCACGCTGGCTGTGCTTGAATTTGTTCTGCAATGATCAATAAGTAAAGACCAGCTTATAGTTACCACACTGTGTATGATTGAATAGTTATTCTGGGGACACGTCACTTCTTGGTTCAGTGAAGATATAGGTTTTGACTGCCTCCACGAAGGTTTCCTGCACTCTTGCTTCTGGTCTGCTAACTAGAACCCGCTTACGGGCTGCAAGATGGAAACTGTCTCCCCTGCTTCCATGAAAAAGATTGCCAATTATATCATTGTTTCCCTTTTAAGATTCTCTCTGTACACCTGGCTGACCTATTATAGAAAGGATATTATTAAACTCTATTATAGAAAGGCCCTATTATAGAATGAATATTATTAAACTAGAAAGAGTGCAGAAAAGATTTACTAGGATGCTACCGGGGCTTGATGGATAAGGAGAGACTGAATAGACTGGGACTTTTTTCTCTGGAGTGTAGGAGGCTGAAGGGTGATCTTATAGAGGTCGATAAAATAATGAGGGGCATAGATAAACTAGATAGTCAATATCTTTTCCCAAAGGTAGGGGAGTCTAAAACTAGAGGGCATAGGTTTAAGGTGAGAGGGGAGAGATACAAAGGTGTCCAGAGGGGCAATTTTTTCACAGAGAGGGTGGTGAGTGTCTGGAACAAGCTGTCAGAGGTAGTCGTAGAGGTGGGTACAATTTTGTCTTTTAAAAAGCATTTAGATAGTTAAATGGGTATGATGGGTATAGAGGGATATGGGCCAAATGCGGGCAATTGGGACTAGCTTAGGGGTTTTTTAAAAAAGGGCAGCGTGGACAAGTTGGGCCTAAGGGCCTTTTTCCATGCTGTAAACCTCTATGACTCTATGACTGTCCCCTCAGCTTCTGTTGCTTCTATACGATTAACATATGTGTCATCCCTGAACGGGGGCAATCGTCTATTCAAAGTGTTTACAGGACAAATTCAAGCACAACCATCATGAGCGGGCACGGCCAGCTGGTGTGATGCCCAAGCTGAAGACCCTCACCCCTTGAGCTGGACGAGGTATTTATTTTGGGCTGTCTCCCACTGCTTATCTCGTTATTGGGATTCACATCCTGTGAAATACCTTTTGAAATGGCGGTGGCTTTGAACCTGTTGGCACATTCAGGATACCGATTCATTACTTTTCCCTGAAGTGTTGATGTATGCCATCACCTGAATCGAAAAGGGATATGCCAATTATATCTTGCTGTTGCTGAGGACATGGATTGACCTTTGAGTGGGTAGAGACTAGATTACTTTCATGCGAAGAGGGTGAACGTGTTGGTGTTTGGATGGGTGGAGAATGTATTGGAGTTTGAAGAGAGAGTGAATGTGTGAAGAAATGCAATCATACGTATAAAGTTAAAAGAGAGTCCATCTGCAAGTCAAGAGTTACAGGAAAACGGGCGCGAAATCGCTGTGAAGTTGGGCATCGGGCCTATACCACGATCTGCACCCAATTCCAAGCAGATCACGGCTTTACCAGCACCCGATTCGGGCGCGGGCCGGACACGCGCCCGAATCAGGCGGCCCGATGATTTAAATGCATTAGTATGCATTTAAATCGACTTAATGAACTGCGCGCCCAACTCTACCACCAAATCCCACTTTACCGTCTTCTGGCCCGTTCCGGATCCGTGCTTTTAGCGACCTGCAGAATAAAAGTCGGAAGCGGATTTCTATTCTGCAGGGGAACCTCCGAAGCCCTCTCTGCCCTTGCGAAGTCACCATCCTCCTCGACCATCTTTCGCGGACCCCCCCGCTAACCCCCCCGGATCAGACCCCCCTGGGAGGCAGGCCCCCCCCCCCCGGCAAACCCTCCCCCCTGGATCAGACCCCCCTGGGAGGCAGGCCCCCCTCGGCAGAGCACACCCCCAACCTACCTCGATCGCTGGTCTCCCTCCACCATCCTTCCGTTAGCAAGATAAGCTGTATGTTCCTCAGCTAGATCCACTTTGGTCAACACAAAGATGGTCCTTCTGCCTTGTGGGTCCATCTGGCTCACCGAGTCAGTTACAATACTGCGTTCAGCATCTACTGAACCATCTTGGATACAAAGGATAATGAATGGTACTGGTCGATCTTCCTGGTGCTATCAGTACTGTAACATCAGGAATGGCTGCCGACAACAAGGATATAATTTTTAGCATAAGCAAGGCTTACATGCAGAACCCTAATGCCATTACCCTTTGTATCCAAGATGATTTAGTAGATGCTGAATGCAGTAGTGTAACTGACTTGGTGAGCCAGATGGACCCGTCACACCCCCTCTCCTCCTCCCACCCCACCTCGCCCCCCACTGCCCCCCCCTCCCGCCCGCCAGAGGGTGATCTGGGTCAGAGAGCCACTCTCTCTGCTTTTTTCTCCCCGCCCGGGCGCGCTGCTTTGGATTTTTTTTCGAACTGCCCATGCGCATTTCAGAGCTCCAATCGGTCCGACAGCACTAAGCCCCGCCCACAGCGCGAATCGGACTGGAGCCGGCAAAAAGCGTATGGGCGCGCTGGAAAGAGGATTCCAGGTGCGGATCTATTTGATGCCCAGATTCAGCACTTAGACTCAAAATGGTAAAATCAGGCCCTTAGCGTCGGTGGGTGAAAAATCCTGTGAGAGCCCAAATCTCGTCAGGGTGCCACGGAGCAGTGCCAGGTGGCACTGCCAACATGCAGTGCCAGGGGGTTCCTCTGGGGAGCTCCATGGGGGTGTCCCATGTGACGGACTCCCCATCTGCATGTGGGGGCTCTCTGTCTTCATTGGTGAGTTTCTAAATATTTTTGTTCTGAAGGTCGGGGTGCCATTTGAAAAGGGTGTCCTGATCTCTGGAGAGCCGACATTTCCGGCTTTTTCAGCCCCCACCTCATCAGCATGATGGCGCGGGACACGCCTCCAGCATTTTGTTTTTGCTGAGTGCTGTGCAATACGGAGAGAAAAGCCAGGGAGCTGCATATCAGTTTCCTCGCCTGGTCCAGCACTTAGGAAAAAGAGGGAAAGTTCTGCCAGTGATTCTCCATGAAGTACAGATTTAAAACTTTATCGAATCCCAATAGTGCAGAACGAGGCCAGTTGGCCCATCAAGTCTGCTCCAACCCTCCAAAAGAACATCTATCCGAGGCCCAACACACCCCCTCGGCCCTATTCCCGTAACCCCATGCATTTACCACAGCCAATCCACCTAATCTACACATCTTTGAACGGCATACTCAAGGACAACAACATCCTGTGTCATACAATATGGTACATCGTCTAACACAGGGCAGGAACAGGAGCTTGCTTTTACGTATCTTCAGCAAGGCATTGATAGATTGTAAGATATTATCCTTTTAACCTTTTCCCCAGCATTTGATCCAAGTCCAAGCTGGCAGTCAGGAAGACAGCACCACGTTTCACAGAGGGAGCCCTCACCAAGGTGCTGGATGGGATGAAGCAGAGGCAAGACATCCTCTACCTCATGCAGGCAGACGGTCAGTCAGCAAGGTGACCACGTAGGAGGCGATGTCAGCGGTAGTGGGTGTCAGCTCACTGCATAAGTGGACAGGAATCCAGTCCAGGAAGAAAATGAATGAACTGCTTCATGCAGCCATGGTAGGTCTGCTTTCTCATGTGTCTCCTTAACACACCCATCACACTTCCACTGGGATCTCACTCCCAGCCACTTCAGTGGGTCCCAACACTCACTCTGCTGCACCAAACCCTCCCCCCCCCACCCCCACACCACCATTATTATCTCCCCAGTAGCTCCTCTTGTCCTTGTATCCCTGTTCCAGCTCACCTACCACGCATACTAGATATTGTAAACACCTGATTTGGTCTATAGATCTAGATGGGGTGGCACGCTGGCACAGTGGTTAGCACTGTTGCCTCACAGCGCCAGGGACCCGGGTTCGATTCCCAGCTTGGGCCACTGTCTCTGTGGAGTCTACACGTTCTCCCTGTGTCTGCGTGGGTTTCCTCTGGTTACTCCGGTTTCCTCCCACAGATGTGCGGGTTAGGTGGATTGGCCATGCTAAATTGGGATCAATGTATGGGATTGTGGGGATAGGATCTGGGTGGGATCAGTGTCGGTGCAGTCTCGGTGGGCTGAATGGCCCCCTTCTGCACTGTAGGGATTTTATGATTCTATGATTATGGGTGTGTTGGATTGGATGTTGTTTGGGAAGAGGGAAGTCCTGAAAGAGTTCAAATCTTGTAAATGTACTTTGAAGTAAAAAGGGTAATTTCTACATAAACTGTGTGGGTGTGTTGAGTAGATTCCTATGCGTAACTGTTTTGGATCATTATAGTCCTGGTCATGTAAACGTGTCTTTTCTTTATTGTAATAAGTAGTCTTTAAGAAGTGTTATACTTTGACTGGGCTGGTTACTGTTCTCACTGAGTATCACACGGGGCTCATTACACTATTCCTGTGGACAGAACCATACATCCCCTGCAAACCGGTGTTTCTAAGTTAGGACATCCTTGCTGTAAACATCAGCTGGGTTCATGGCAGTAATGTAGGTTAGAAATGATTGCGGAAATCTAAGCAGCTGCTGTAATATTTATACAAGAATGACATGTAATTTTGGTGCCTATTGGGATGACAGTTTATTCATTTTCCATTTGTTTTGAATATATGAACAATATAGTGAATGGTGTAATAGAGTATGATATTAATGAGACGATCACTTTTCCATTCCAGCTAACTAATGTTAACATGAAAACACTTCAAGATCAGTTACGGTTCGGAATTTCTCAAGTCGCAGCGGGTATTTTCTTGACTTAAGTATCATTGGTCATTCCTGTGAGTGGGCCCCCTGCACCCTAAAATCAGGGGTACATCTTTATTGCTCAACACCTAGTTAGATAAGAGTATGGTTGGAGGATTTTGCAACCAGGAAATATGATAGGGCCTGAAAATACACTTCATACAGCAATGAAGTTGCTGTGAAAATCCCCCAGTCGCCATACTCTGTTCAGGTACACTGAGGGAGAATTTAACATGGCCAATTCACCTACCCTGCACATCTTTGGACTGTGGGAGGAAACCGGAGCAGCCGGAAGAAATCCACGCAGACACGGGGAGAATTTGCAAACTCCACACAGACAGTGATCCAAGCCGGGAATAGAACCTGGTTCCTGATGCTGTGAGGCAGCAGTGCTGACCACTGAAAATAGTCCGCAGCAAACTACCCAGCCTTCAGGAGAACAGTGACCACAACACCACACAACCCTACCACAGCAACCTCTGCAAGACGTGCCGGATCATCAACACGGATGCCATCATCTCACGTGAGAACACCATCCACCAGGTACACGGTGCATACTCTTGCAACTTGGCCAACGTTGTCCACCTGATACGCTGCAGGAAAGGATGTCCCGAAGCATGGTACATTGGGGAAACCATGCAGACACTACGACAACAGATGAATGAACACCGCTCGACAATCGCCAGGCAAGGTTGTTCTCTTCCTGTTGGGGAGCACTTCAGCGGTCACGGGCATTCGGGTAAGCGTTCTCCAAGGCGGCCTTCATGGCACACGACAGCGCAGAGTCGCTGATAGCCAGGTTCTGCACACATGAGGACGGCCTCAACCGGGATCTTGGGTTCATGTCACACTATCTGTAACCCCCACAACTTGCCTGGACTTGCAAAATCTCACTGGCTGTCCTGTCTGGAGACAATACACATCTCTTTAACCTGTGCTCAATGCTCTCTCCACTCACATTGTCAGTACCTTTAAGACTTGATTAGCTGTGAAGACTCGCATTCCAATCATTATTCATTATTCTGTAAATTGAGTTTGTGTCTTTATATGCCCTGTTTGCTGTTTGTGAGCAGATCTCCCACTCATCTGCTGAAGTAACATTTGCTACCAAATAAACCTGTTGGACTTTAACCTGGTGTTGTTAGACTCCTTACACTGAAAGTAGGCACAGAGACGATGACACATGACTAACCTTTGCTCCAAAAGTAGGCAGTGTGCAAACTTCATATTACCTGCTCATTACCAGGAATACAGCAATGTTAAACACGCTGCTGTGTGGCTTCATGTTTCAGTCGGAGGTGCAATATTATGAGATTAGAGCAGTGATGGGCAACCTAGGCTAGTGAGTAGGCTGCATGAGTGGCCCTCCTTCATCTCAGTGGGCCGCAAGATTGAAATCGGGCTTGTTGACTAAGCATGACCCCATGAATTAGATTAAATACATGAATGTAATGAGTTACAGAAAATGTTTAATCATTCATGTATTAATAGAATACTCATCAACTTCAAATGATTAAAACAAAACAAATATTTGCACTTTGGGCACAGAGGGAGCGCATGGCTCTCACTGACAATGTTATGCGCAATCAACATGCACCTCACTTCACTTGTCCTTGCTTTATGTGCGAATCACTTCACTCACACTGGTGGGAAATAAACTACATGGATGGAAATTAGCAGAATGTGGCAACCCTGCACATGGGCAGAAGGTCCACATAGGTCAACAAAATGTCTCATGGGCTCCACCTAGAACCCAGATGGGCCACGTGTGTGCCCCCTCACCCCCGCCCCAAGCCATAGGTTTCCCACCACAGGGCTAACACTAGTTGATGCAAGCTTACGCTGCTTAAAGCCAACCTCCATTTCTTAAAGTGGTGGTATGTTCTGGCTGCAGGGTGTTCTGGGGAAGAGTGTTTGGGCAGGAAGAATGTTGCATGGTGGTACAGCAAAGTAGATAGACTTAGGGGATGATCTTACCATTACGTCCCACTGGCCGATGGGCAGGGCGAGCCGGTGAGATCGTGAGAGAGCCGAGAAATCTCGTCCCTCGTGATCTTGTTGGCACTGGAAATCCATTCACCCATTGCCGGAATGAAGCATAATACATTATTCAAATGTAATTCAATCCCCATTTGAATGTGATTAGTGAGCCCGGGACAGAATTGTCCAGGCTCACTTGCCTCTGTGGTCTCACCGGGGAAGGTTCTCTCCTGTCAGGATCACGAATGGTGCCCATCAACGGGGACCGGATGTGATGGCCTCACCGGTAGAACAAGAGGCCATTGAGGCCCCCCCAGGAAGTCAGGGATAGGGGGGTGCCCCTTGGGCAGTGCCAACCTGGCACCGCCAGCCTAGCTCCCTGGCAGTGCCAGCCAGGCACCCAGACAATGCCCACCATGCACGGGTTAGTGTAAAGGAGGCAGAGACAGGCCAGGGGGCCAGGCTGTTCGGTGGGGGGGGGGGGGGGGGGGACTGCCACTCTACAACAGCAATCAGTAGGGGGAGGAGCGGGGGGACTGCCACTCTGCACAGCGATTGGCGGGGGCAGGGAGGAGGAAACCACTGCCACCCTGCACATGATTCTTGGGAATGGGACCACTGTGCACTCTGCAATAGCGATTGGTTGGGGGAGGGAAGGGTGCATTCATCCGGGAAGAGGGAGTCACGATCATTCTGGACGGGGGTTGCGAACAGCCGCTGAGCTCTGCGGTAGCACGGGCGGGGGGGAGGCTGCTGGGCCATGGAGCTGGCTGATTGTAATAGAGGCAGTGACAGTTCTCTGCCACTCTCAACACAGATACCTGCACATGTGTAATTGTGTCCTCTGCTGCTATCAGGAGGCTTTTGGGTGATTTAAGCCCCGCCCACTTTCCCTACAGGCGGGAATCAGATTGAGGGCTATTTTTCTGCACAAAGTGCGCAAGATTTGACTGGTAGTCTTGCTGAAAAACGGTTCTGAAACTCTTCCGATTTCACGCCCATTCTGGACTTAGAATTATTTTGGTAAGATACCCCCCACCCCCTCCCTGGGATCATAGAATCCCTACAGTGCAGAAAGAGGCCATTTGGCCCATTGAGCACGATCAACAATCCCACCAAGCCCATATTCCTGTAACCCCATATATTTACCCTACTAATCACCCTGACACTAAAGGGACAATTTACCATGGCCAATCCACCTAACCCGCACATCTTTGGACAGTGGGAGGAAACCAGAGCACCCAGAAGAAATCCACGCAGACACGGGGAGAATGTGCAAACTCCACACAGTCACCCACGGACGGAGTTGAACCTGGGACCCTGGTGCTGTGAGGTAGCAGTGCTAACCATCGTGCTACTGTGTCTCCCAAAGTTCACCACGGCAGTACTAGATGAGGGCCAAGAGGCCCTCTTCCTACAGGGACCAAGGGGCCCTCCAGATGGGCACTATGAAGGCATAGTGACCAGATGTCCTGGTCAAAACAAGGATAGCTACCCCATGGAACTGGAAGTAGTGCCATAAAAAGTTCAATTACCTTATGGTAGTTGTCAAGATCAATGAATGTATCTCCAAATGCCTTATCCTTAGCAAAATGGCATCCAGCAACATTTGCCCACAAGTTTACATGGAGATGCCAAAAATTGGTACAAATGGCCCAATTTCTTGTCCAATGGTTTTTGGCCTGTATATACAATCCCCAGTGATTATGATCAGTGGTGGGATCCTGGAAAGTATGGACCATTTCGATTTTTAGGAAATGTTCTCTTGGCAAAGCAGACGTAGGCGGGCGGCACGGTGGCACAGTGGTTAGCACTGTTGCCTCACAGCTCTAGGGACTTGGGTTCAATTCCTGGCTTGGGTCACTGTCTGTGTGGAGTTTGCACATTCTCCCGTGTCTGCGTGGGTTTCCTCCGGGTGCTCCGGTTTCCTCCCACAGTCCAAAGATGTGCAGGTTAGGTACATTATCCATGCTACATTGCCCCTTAATGTCCTGGGATGCATAGGTTAGAGGGATGAGCGGGGTAAATATGTGGGATTATGGGGAAAGGGCCTGGGTGGGAATGTTATCAGTGTAGACTCAATGGGCCGAATGGCCTTCTTTTGCACTGTAGCGATTCGATGAAATTCATCACCATCTCCAAAGAGCCAATTCAGCCTTCAGTCAGCTGAGGAAAAGAATATTTGAGGACCAGGATCCCAAATTTGACACTAAGGACATGGTTTACCAGCCACAATGATCCCCTCGCTCCTGTACGCTTCAGAGACTTGGATAACCTACAGCAGGCACCTCAGCATGGGAGAACCATCTCCAGCACCTTCATGAGAGCTTGGAAATCGGATGCCAAGAAAAACAGCCGTGTTCTCTCCCAAGCCTACATGTCCAACATCACTCCAAACCAGTTTTACTGAGCAGAAATTATCATTCAGAAGCCTGACACCAGGTTCCCAAAGCAACTGCTCTATTCAGAACTTGGTCTTTGTATGAGACTCCCAGTAGAACAGTGGAAACGCTTTAGGAATGTCCTCAAACTATCCCTGAAGAGGCCAAACATCCCCACTGACTCAACAGAGTCCCTGGCTTGTGGCCGACAGAAATAGGAAAGGTTCATTCAGGAAGGCACCAAACATAAACATCTTCGGGGAGAGGCAGACGTGAAGTCAAGGTGTCAGAGAGAGCACACAAACCTCTCAATAACTCATCTGCACAAACACCATCTGCTCCATAGGTGGCAGAGTTCACGGATCATACATTGGACCTATTAGCCATCTCAGAACACATTGAACTGCAAGTCACCCTCAATCCCAAGGGATTGGCTGTAAAGAAGATAATTGTATAACTGGGGACGTGGTTATAGTTTAATGATCAACATTAACAATCTATTCAACAGTTTCGGTTGACGCCAGGCTGTGATGCCACCAGGAAAGGATCTCTCGGGACAAAGATTCAGTCTATGGGCAATAGACTTACGTAGATGGCTGCAGTTCCTCATGTTCCTGTTTTGGAGCAAGTGGTCACATCACCCCTGATCCATTCTCAAGTGGTTGACGTTTAAAGTTAAAGTTTATTTATTCGTCACAAGTAGGCTTACATTCACACTGCAATGAAGTTACCGTCCAGGTTTTCCATGGAAGATTAAAATCTGGGACTTAAGCACTTGGAACGGTTACCAGGTTGTGTATAGTGGTGTTTGCAGTCAACCAGGAGGCGTGCCATTGGGAGATGGGTTTGTCATCAAATGGGAGGTTGTGGAGTATGTTGAGGTGCCTGAGGTGTGGAACATGGGGTTTTGGATGGGTCTGTGGAGCATTTTTGAGGTCCTGTGTCAGTGCGAGAGCTTTGTTAGCTATCAGCCAGTGATGTTCTTTGATGAAGATGTTTCCAACGCGGACATCAGGAAGTTCAATATGTGCTAGCTCAGGAAGCCACTTGATCTGTCTCGGTCTCAACCTCCTCCAGAAATAATCTTCATGGCTCCCTGGAGGTAGATACTACAACATTTGTGTGGTGGCCCTGAGTCAAGTTGACCAGCAGTACTCTGCTGTTGGGTAGACCAGGCCAAGTGAAGCAGTAGATAGTGTGTTGACCTTGCTGTTCCAGGTGGCACCCGATAGTTTCCATATGAGATTTATGCTTGTCTTGACCTTGGCTCCAATGTTCTGGAAGTGTTGCCGGTGGGGCACTATATAGTCAGAATGACGGCAACCTGTTTTGGTGTTGGCTCTATGGATGGATAGTCAGCCACAGAACTGGACATTAAATTCTTCAGTGGCCTTTGAGTTGTTCAAGGGGTATGCTGAAGTCTCGATTTTCTAAAGTAGGCGTTCAGAGAACATAGAAACAGAAAATAGGAGGAGGAGGAGGCTATTCAGCCTGTCGAGCCTCTATGATCATGGCTGATCATCCAACTCAATAGCCTGATCCTGCCATATCCTTTGACCCCTTTCGCTCCAAGTGTTACATCTAACTGCTCCGTCAAAACATATGCTTTGGCCTCAACTACTTTCGATGGGTTTCTGTAGACCTTCAGTGGGTGTTTTCTCAATGTCCTTGAGTTCTTTTGAACAGCAGTTGATTCTGAAGGGTTTCAGTAGAATGCCCATGCACCAGATTTACTGCTGTCTCACAGCGCCAGGGACCCGGGTTCGATTCCTGGCTTGGGTCACTGAGCGGGATTTTATGGCCTCACTTGTCCCAAAGCCATAAACATTCCGCCTGAGGTCAACGGACCTTCCCAATGTCCGCCCCTTGCCCGCTCCAATTCCCGTGACGGGTGGGCTGGTACAATTCCAGCCACTGTCTGTATGAAATCTGCACATTCTCCCCGTGTCTGCATGGGTTTCCTTCAGATGCTCCGGTTTCCTCCCACAGACTGAAAGACGCATTGGTTAGATGCATTGACCATGCTAAATTCTCCCTCAGTGTACCCAAACAGGCGCCGGAGTGTGGCGACTCGGGGATTTTCACAGTAACTTCATTGCAGTGTTAATGTAAGCCTACTTGTGACACTAATAAATAAACATTATCATTGCGTCACTGTGAGGAGCTAAAATAAATTGGCTTCTTAAAAGATACTCAAATGCTGAACTTCCTGCGAAATTAGAGATGTCAACTGTTATTACATACAGATGTAAATGACACCGGTGTTTTATTATAAAGTGGCTTGTGAGGTACTGCGTAGCTTTCTACATTTAACAGAGGATAAGTAAGTTAACAAAAAAAAGTAATGATATAATAATGGGAGCTTCTAGAAAACCCATTAATCATCAGAACCTTACTTAAAGCAGAAATCCATTTCAATCAACACAGCAGCATTTGTAAAAGACTGTGATCAAAGAAAGGAAGAAAAAAATCAATGGTTATTTTTCAGGTCAGAGTCAGTAAGACTACTAATCGGTGAGCTGGTCCCCTCGTGCTCTTCAACCCTCATCCAGAATTGGGTTGTACTGAGCAGGAATTTCCCAAGTCTGACTAAGTGCAGGGGTTGGGGGAGCAGGAGGAGACCACTACTTGTCTTCAGCACAGCTGGTCTAGGTTCGGGTGTGGGGGTGGTTGAGGCAGGGGGGTGAGAGGGCTGTGGCCAGGGTGGGGGGTGTTAAAGAAAAATACCAGCCAATGTTCCTGTGTCAGCTGAATTGCCTGTGACTCCTGTTGGAAAGTGGACATCAGACGAAGGTAGAACTTCACTGAATTGCCTCCCCCATAATTAACTCTCTGACATTTTTCCGATGTATTTGCCAATAATGTGATGTGATGGTGGAAGCTGTGTGGAAATGTGTCACTGTGCTAAAGTATTGCATTTTGTTACTCACATTTGATTTTTAAAAAACATATTATTGATTAGTTGCTGAAAAAAAGACAGGCTGTCGAAGCTTTTCTTCTTGCACTCATCAGGACAGATTCGCAAGAATATCATTTGTGAAGGGAACAATGATTTATTTAACAGTTTGAAGTTGTACAAATGCTTAGCTGTTAACTATTCCCTGGTTTCCTCCCACAGAGTAAGAGTTTTAACAACACCAGGTTAAAGTCCAACAGGTTTATTTGGTAGCAAATGCCATTAGCTTTCAGAGCGCTGCTCCTTCGTCAGATGGAGTGGATATCTGCTCTCAAACAGGGCATACAGAGACACAAAATCAAGTTACAGAATACTGATTAGAATATGAATCTTTACAGCTAATCAGGTCTTAAAGATACCGACAATGCGAGTGGAGGGAGCATTAGGCACAGGTTAAAGAAATGTGTATTGTCTCCAGACAGGACAGCCAGTGAGATTCTGCAAGTCCAGGAGGCAAGCTGTGGGGGCTCCTGGGCTTGCAGAATCTCACTGGCTGTCCTGTCTGGAGACAATACACATTTCTTTAACCTGTGCTTAATGCTCCCTCCACTCACATTGTCTGTATCTTTAAGACCTGATTAGCTGTAAAGATTCATATTCTAATCAGTATTCTGTAACTTGATTTTGTGTCTCTGTATGCCCTGTTTGAGAGCAGATATCCACTCCATCTGATGAAGGAGCAGCGCTCCGAAAGCTAATGGCATTTGCTACCAAATAAACCTGTTGGACTTTAACCTGGTGTTGTTAAAACTCCTACTGTGTTTGCCCCAGTCCAACGCCGGCATCTCCACAGCATTCCTCCCACATGCCAAAGACGTGTGGGTTAAGTTGATTGGCCATGCTAAATTGCCCCTTAGTGTCAGGGGGACTAGTGAGGTTTAGGGCCTGGATGGGATTGTTGTCTGTGCAATCTTGACGGGCTGAATGACCTCCTTCTGCACTGTAGGGATTCTATCGTGCAGTCTCCATGGCAATGCTTCTCCCAAACAAAGCCCACCTGCCAGCCAATGGGCACTCTCTCCTCATGTAGTAGACATTGTTTTTCGCTTTACAATTGCGAATCTGTCCCAAAGAGTGCAAGACAAAAGGCTTGGACAGCATGAATCTTGTTTCCACCACATTCAAGTTCTGTTTTGCCAAATTACTAATTTATTCGTTCATGGGATTTGAGTTAGTGGCAGGGCAAACATTTGTTGCCAAACGCTGATTGCACTTGAGATGTGATACATGCATGAGGCCTATTGTACATGAGTCATGTGACAGGAAATTGAGTATTCCTCCTCACAATTGTTTTCCCCCTCATTCCTAAAAATGCAGAGATGAACTAGAGTTAATCCCCCAGGGGCCAGACTACATCTGGTACCTCATGCACATAACAGGTTCCACCTGCGGGGAACTAATATACTAATAGCCATCATCAGGCTATTTTATCTAATAGTTATCACAACCTGCCCTTGCTACACATCTAAATAAGCATATTTTGTAACACCAGATAGAATCCTAGAATCCCTACAGTGCAGAGGACGGCCATTCGGCCCATCAAGTCTGCTCTGACCACAGTCCCACCCAGGCCCTATTCCCGTAACCCTACATATTTACCCTGCGAACCCCCCTGACACTAGAGTCGATTTAGCATGGCCAATCAACCTAACCTACACATCTTTGGACTGTGGGAGGGAACCCACACAGACACGGGAAGAATGTGCAAACTCCACACAGTCACTCAAACCCGGGTCCCTGGAAGAACTCAGCAGGTCTGGCTGCATCTGTAGAGAGAGAAAGTTAACATTCCGAGTCCAATGTGACTCTTCACTGGAATGGTAGGAGTTGAAAGCATTGCTGATTCTTATCTGTCTCTTCTTAGTTCCTTAGTCCTGAGGCCAACTGTGGTTGCATCATTAAGACCAGCTCACTCACTCAAGAATGGAGATTAAACCTGAGTCTTTCTAGCCTGATTTGTGTGAGTTCCAACTGGCTAGTGTTCATTATCAACCTTTAAAGGTATGTTGTGTAAGTTACCGCAGGCCTTGCTATAGATGACAGAGTATTAGACCAAGGTGAGTACATGGTCTGATTCATCTCCCCGGCAGGAATATCTGAAGCTTTGATAAGCAGCTTACGAGCTATTCAACTTCAGGAGTCTTTTCATTCTTTGATTCGCATTGGTGGAAGAGATTTAGTTATTCCCTTTCCCCCAAAATACACACATTTTCATTTTCCAAACATTTAAAATCCTCAAACGACCAGATTGCAAGGTTTTCTTGCAGACAGAGGCAGAGTGGAATGCTATAACTTCACTTTAGCTGAAGCATGGTGCACATTTTCACAGAATTTTTTAGTGACAGATTCATTTTGTCCGTACAAACACTATCACACCAGGGTTATTCTCTGCTATTACAGCTCCGAGAGCAGGAAGGGTGATGATTTGGGGGTGGGGGGGAGGTCAGAGACCTCAATCAACACTGTTTGGTGGCGGGTGACTGGAAGTTTCGTTCCTTGCAGAGCCCAGCAAATTTATCAGACACTCTTCCTCTTCCTACTCTTCCCCCCTCCCCATCAAGTGTTCACCTTTGATGTAAAAACTATTTTCGGAATCTCCTCGGCTGAAAATTGACTAATCTCTCAGTAGTCTGTGGGGAACTGTCTCTCAGGCAAATATGTATTTAAGTAAGTCATTCCGCGTGCTCTGCTTCCTTCTCACATCCTGTCTTCCTTTTTCAAACTTCGTGACACTGGTCAATTGACTTTGGGTTTTCCAATTTAAAAAGAACAGCAGCAGCGACTCCGACTCCTTCAAAAGAAAGCAAGCAGCTATCTTGTTGAAACAGAAATATAGATCATAGAAATATATGGAAATGTTCCAGTATTCAAGAAACATTGTGCTGGCAGTTTTGTGGAGGGAATATTGATGATCGGAGGTCAGGGTTGAATAGAGGAAACATGAGGATGGATGAATATCCTAGAGATTTACTTCAGACTGTGACCTTCACTTCCACAGCATTAATTCGGAATTAATGGAGAATACTACACACCCAACTGTCAGTATGGAAGGTTCGCTCTTTTCATCCCCTACCCCTATCAATAATTCCCAGAAAACAAATTCGGTACCATTCCCTCTTGTTTCTAATTCATCTATTAGGTTCAGAAAATATTTAAGAAGGATGTTTCCCTGAGGAGAACAAATTGATGCGTTAGGGTAATTGTGTCAGTTGAACAAGGAGGCTGCACCGAGAAACAAATGTGTTTCCTGAGCTAATTGCCTAAACATTCACTTTCACATAAAACACATGGGACTGCTTCACATCTTGTAGGTGTAACCGTGGGACAGTCAATGGAGATGAAAGTCACCTCAGACAGCAGTGCAAAATGGGTAAAATATGTATCGGCAGCACATTTTACACTTGTCCAATCTTCTTTTCCATTCAATCATCTTGGTAAAGTGTTTTCACTGGCTAAGGTGAGACCTGATAGAGGTCTACAAAATTATGAGAGGCATAGACAGGGTGGATAGTCAGAGGCTTTTTCCCAGGGTGGAAGTGTCAATTACAAGGGGGCACAGGTGCAAGAGGAGAGGGGGAAAAGTTTAAGGGAGATGTGTGGGGGAAGTTCTTCACACAGAGAGCAGTGGGAGCCTGGAACGCATTGCCAGCGGAGGCATTGGAAGCAGGCACATTAGCAATGTTTAAGAGGCATCTAGATAGATACATGAATAGGAAAAGAATAGAGGGATACGGACCAAGTAAGGGCGAAGGTCTTTTTTAGTTTAGTTAGGGCATCATGATCGGCCTGGGCTTGGAGGGCCAAAGGACCTGCTCATGTGCTGTACTTTTTTTTGTTCTTTGTTCTTCTTTGTTCTTCTCTGTGAAGGGGGTGCCCATATCACCCGTTGAAGCCTAGCCCCATGAGGAATTTCGTCTAAGACCATAAGATGTAAGAGCAGAATTAGGTCATTCAGCCCATCAAGTCTGCTCTGCCATTCAGTCATGGCTGATAAGTTTCTCAACTCCATTCTCCCGCCTTTTCCCCATAACCCCGATCCCCTTATTAAACAAGGACCGATCTATCTCTTGTCTTAAATATACTCAATGACCTGGCTTCCACAGCCTTCTGTGGCAATGAATTCCACAGATTCACCACCCTCTGGCTGAAGAAATTCCTCCTCATCTCGATTCTAAAGGGCAGTCCCTTTACTCTGGGGCTGTGCCTTCGGATCCTAATCTCTCCTATTAATGGGAACATTGTCCACTCTATCCAGGCCTTTCAGTATTCTGTAAGTTTCAATAAGATCCCCCCTCATCCTTCTAAACTGCATTGAGTACAAACCCAGAGTCCTCAAACACTCCTCATACGTCAAGCTTTTCATTCCCGGGATCATTCTTGTGAACCTCCACTGGACTATTATCGCTGAATCATGCATTTTTATCTTACAAGGCGTGCATGCCTATGGGAAAGTCAGGGTGTTTAGATCATAATGAACTCTAGATAGTCTGGAAAACAATTGCCTTAGAGCTAGGGAGAACAGAAATTAGCCAGAATATGTTGCTGCTGATCAGTGCCCAAGGCTTTCTGATTCATTTTTCCTCTTGAAAGCTTGACTCTGATGCTCTGAGGTGAACTGAGCTACAACACTCATACTGGTTCACACAAAAAGATTAGCTCCTGGTTACCAACGAGCTGCTCTAATAAAGCAACATGTTTCTTTGTCCTGGATAACCTTACTAATTTCCTGTACATGCTTTCATACGCAACATTTCTGATTAAACAGACCCTTGGGGCTCTTGAAATTCAGAACCTTCCTCAGGGGCACCGCCTCAATGGAAGGCTGCTACAATTATTTCGGAATTCCTTGAGGTAATTGCTTATTTTTCTTTGCAGGAGCAGGCAGCTACATGTTTTCAGTAAATGAAGATAAAAAATTCCCACTCCTCTTTCAGACCATAGCTCATTCACAAAATTCCTTTTCCTTCCCGTAGAAAAATATGATTTTTGGTGAGTTAATACAGGCATTTCCAGGAAATTCCACATTGCAACAAAATCCGGATTGAGCGGCACGGTGGCACAGTGGTTAGCACTGCTGCCTCACAGCGCCAGGGGCCTGGGTTCGACTCCCGCCCTGGGTGACTGTCTGTGTGGGGTTTGCACGTCCTTCCCGTGTCTGCGTGGGGTTCCTCCGGGTGCTCCCGCAGTCCTAAGATGTGCAAGTTAGGTTGATTGGCCATGCTAAATTGCCCCTTAGTGTCCCGGGATGTGTATGTAAGAGGGATTAGCAGGTAAATACATGGGGTTACGGGGATAGGGCCTGGGTGGGATTGTTGTCGGTGCAGACTCGATGGGCCGAATGGCCTCCCTCTGCACTGTAGGGTTTCTATGACTCTATGAAAAACAGAAAATGCTGGAAAATCTCAGCAGGTCTGACAGCATCTGTGGGGAGAGAATAGAGCCAACGCTTCAAGTCTAGATGACTCTTCATCAGGGTTCCAGATTGCCCTTTGCTTCTAATATATTGCCCTCTGACTCACACTCACCACAACATTCTATTGCAGTTATGCAACATAAGAGCAGGAATAAGCCATTTGGTCCCTCAGGCTTGTTCCGCCAGTCAGATTTTGGCTGATATCCACATTGACTCCACCTGCCCACCTTGTTTCCGGAATCCCGAATACCCCTGCCAAACAGACATCTAATAATCACAGTTTAGAAATTTTCAATTGGCCCCCTAGCATCAGCAACTTTACATGGATAGAGTTCCACGTTTCTACCTCCCCTTGTGTGAAACGCATGACTCCAGTGTCATAACTTAACCTCAACCCTAACCCTAACCTGCTTTCAGTCTTGTGACCCACAATGTAACTCTCATCAATTGTCAGATTAGTCTTTGAGGAACTGAACAATGTTATTTTAGAGCACCTTTCAACATAATCAAACATATACAAAACTATGGGTGAGTCTTGTGGCAGTGGCAGCGTAAACTCCACCTGACCTGCAACTCTGACCAGCTTTGTTTCTGTGAGTTCTGGACTTGACGCACTAGGGGCAGGATTTTACCTGCCCTCTAAAGATGGAGGTCCTTCCTCCTCTCCACCGCCCCCCCGCACCCGACCCGACACCACCCCCCACCCCCCACCCCCCCTCCCCGCCCCACAACAAAGAGGCCAACTGAACAAATTAAATAGCCAGTTCAGGGTTTCTTCCCATTGCCACCGGGGAGGTGGTGGTGTAGTGGTGCTGTCACTGGACTAGTAATCTAGAGACCCAGGGTAATACTCTGGGGACCCGGGTTCGAATCCCACCACAGCACATGGTGAAACTTGCATTTGAATTCAATAAAAATCTGGGATTAAAAAGACTAATGATTACCGTGAAACCATTGTCGATTGTTGTAAAAACCCATCTGGTTAACAAATGCCTTTAGGGAAGGAAATCTGCCATCCTTAGCTGCTCTGGCAATGTAGTTGACTTTTCATAGAATCATAGAATACCTACAGTGCAGAAGGAGGCCATTCAGCCCATCGAGCCTGCACTGACAACAATCCTACCCAGGCCCCGTCCCTGTAACCCCATATATTTACCCGACTAATCTCCCTGACATCCCCCTAACACGAAAGAGCAATTTAGCATAGTCACTAAACCAAACCCACACATTTTTGCACAGTGGGAGGAAACCGGAGCACCTGGAGGAAACCCACGTAGACACGGGAAGAACGTGCAGACTCCACACAGGCAATGACCCAAGCCGGAAATCGAACCTGTGAGGCAGCAGCGCCAACCACTGTGCCACCGTGCCACCCCACTCTTAATTGTTCTTCAGGAATGGGCAATAAATTCTGGCCCAGCCACTGACACCCGCTTCCCATGAACAAATAAAACCTTTTACCAGGGCCGGTTGCATGGAGAGACCGCCTGCTGAACGTTGGTGGCCTTGCGAACTCAAGGGAGGGCCCTCCTCATTAGGAGCTCTGTGGCCCACAGAGAGGCACTGGGTAGCAAAGACTGCCCCTGTGACAATACATCCATTCTGCCCTCACCATTCCCAGCCCCTTCCTTGCAAGAGCCTGCCCAACAGGACTGGGTGACCCCTGACTCAGCTTAGCTCATTATGAGTGTGCATTGTTGTGTCAGTTAGATGCAAACCCAGCAAACCTAGCAGTGGGCACAGCTCCTGGTGGCCACTGCTACAGTACACTGTGTGTACTGAACTGCCAGCGCTGTTACTGGCAGTTCTTGGAGGAGGGTGCTTGTCCTTTAAAGGAACAGGAGCCTCTGGCCGGCAACTAAGCAGTTGCTGGATGGGCTTAAAAATACAGTTTCACAAAAGGCCAAAGTGGGATAGCCCCCTCCTCTGTTTTAAGGCCTATTGTTGGGAACACCCCACTCCTGACTATATCCCAGCCCTGGTAATAAAAAGGCTGCAGTTCTATTTATCCAGTTGTGACACCTTTACGCTCCATTTGTCCACCCTCTCCCTTTCCTAATTTATTGCTTTATCTTTTTGAGTTATATTTTGTTTCAATAATCTTCTGAAAATTAAGCCTAAACATTGATCTTCTGCCTGCCTCTCACTGACCTTTTAAGTGAAGCATCTTTTCAAAGCAAAAGCAAGAATCGATTGGCCAAGAAACAACTTCAAATGTGCCAATCAAAATCCAGGACACTGGTTGCATCATCGACATGGATGGGCCAGTTTATTGATCCATTGGATGCATCAAAACAGAAAGTATTGTGCATGGGAAAGCACCTGTAGTTCAGTAGCAGTCAGAACAGTGGGCGAGTTGTTTTAACACAAGTGTTCAAAGAGCTAGAATGTGAGAGTTATTTACCAAACTATTCAGGTACGGGCAAGACACCAGCACCCTAGCTTTCCTATTTCATAGATTCATAGAATCCCCACAGTGCAGAAGAGGCCATTCAGCCCATCGTGTCGGCACTGACTCTCTGACAGGGTTTCTTACCCAGGCCCTCTCACCCACTCTATCCCTGTAACCCCGCACATTTACCATGGCTAATCCACCTAACCTACGCATCTTTGTATACTAAGGGGCAATTTAGCACGGCCAATCCACCTCACCTGCACACCTTTGGAGCATGGGAGGAAACCAGAGCACCCGGAGGAAACTCACACAGACATGGGGAGAATGTGCAAACTCCGCACAGACAAAGACCCAAGGTTGGAATTGAACCTGGGTCCCTGGTGTAGTGAGGCAGCAGTACTAACCACTGTGCCACTGTGCCACCCTAATTTGATGTTGATTCTATCAGATGGAAATGCCCAAGATTTTGTGTCTAATATATACTGCGTAGTATTTAGTTTGTCAACAACTGTTAGCAACTGGATCTCCAGAGGGGCATTGTATGGAGCCTCTGCATCATCGAAACATCCACAGAGGATGTGCATTCAGGATGCATCCTGAATTAATCAGATCTGGATTCAAAAGGCGATCGCTCAGTACCGTGATATGATTTTAGTATTTGTTTCACAAGCTTTCCTTGTAGCTGAGTTGATCCATGAACTGCCCAGTGCCCACAGCGCGAACCTAGTCATACTGAATCATGCAGGACAGAGAGGCCTCAAACTTTAGTCTTTGGTATGGTTGCCAACTCTGGAGGTTTTATCACATGACCACCTGCCACGTGGCTGATGTGGTCCATCATCTGAGCCCCACATTCATTGAAGTCAAATCTCCTCTTCCTGAATCAAAGAATCATCGAATCCCTACAGTGCAGAAGGAGGCCATGCGGCCCATCGAGTCTGCACTGACAAAATTCCCGCCCAGACCCGATCCCTCTAACCCTACATATTTATCCTGCTAATCCCCCTGACACTAAGGGGTAATTTACTATGGCCAATCTGTCTAACCTGCACATCTTTGAAGGAGATGTTTCGCGCTGGTCACCGAACCTACAATTCTTGGCTACCTTTCGGTCTCCTCCAAGTTGCAAATTCAATGACATGTTAGCTTAGACAATTGAGTCAGTCGGTTTTTTTTTGAAATCTTGATTGTTGATGAGGAATGTCTTCTTCAACCTGCCACCTCCACTTCTCAATCTCCCTCACAGCATTAGAACACACTATAAGGTTTGAACTGACAAATCCTGGTTTAACAAGGTCAGGGCTCTAAGTCCTGAGCTACGAACCCACAGAAAGGAGAGGAGAAAGTTGCAGGTGGTGCTGGGGCAGGTGGAGGGGGGGGGGGGGGGTAAAGCACTAAAAAACTATATAAATCTGCAAGCTGTTAGACAAGCTAATTGACAATTAAAGTTATTTTATTATGAGCAATAATTTTACTGTCCAGGGTTGTTATGGCTCATTTCAGTGAAATTAAAAATGATAATTTGCTGCAGTACATTACCACTTGACAGTTCAGCAAGAGTCTAAAAGCTCACTGCTTTAATCTCATCGATGCGACGCCTGATCTTCCTAAAAGAGCAGAACAGTTCCACAGGGGATGGTTGCCTTTCAGCGTCTCGTCCAATGACATGTTTCCCTTTTTGTTTTCAGTTGGACAGTTGACATCCGCACACTTGTCAAACATGTGAAGGCCTCTCAACCCAGCCAGGGCCCACCCGAACCTAATGTCCACACAAGCTACAGCGATGAAAGAGCAGGAAGCCCCTGGCTCAATTTCTTCCCTACCCTAACCCGGAGATATCAAGGGTAATTGTAGCACCTTGGCCGTGCAGGTTATGATCAGGCAACCAGGCCTCAAGCCTGGGGCCTTGTCTCCCTTTATTCTAAAACTTGACCAAAAGCCTGATGGCAACAGGCCTCATCAGAGTGATCACAAATGAGCTGCTGAGAGTCTGGCGGATGCCCATTCTGATAGTGTTTGCAGCGCTCAAGGAGCTGACTTTGTAGGATTTTTGGACTACAGCAATCACCAATGTTCCATATATAATTGAGCCTCCTGCAATATGCACATGTCAGAGCTTTAATGGACATTTTTCTTATCAGTAGTAAAGGTTCCTTTTTAATGAGAGATGGATCTTCCAGTTGCCTGGCATTTTGTTCTTATTAAAAATGACTAGAACTAATCTTCAAAACATTGGCAAGGTTGATTCATGATCCACTGCATTAAATTTGTGTGGCCACAACTGACTGGCTGGCAAAGATTAAGTTAAAAAATGCACCTATATTTAGGCATCAGAGTGAATGTGCCCATTAAAAGAGATCATAAACTTATCATTCCTCTTTCTCCGCTTGCAGAGAAATTATTTTTATGCTGCAACATATTGAAAATTAATATACAATAACTAAAAAATTAATATGGTATATATTAGATTGTTGAATTGTTTAAGGCCTGGTAAGTTATGTGAATTATCTGAAAGCAATGAATAGACATACCAGAAAACAGCAAAATTATTTTGCAAACTGAACCTTTGTACATCATTGTGATGGTTACATAAATCATGGTAAAAAACAACTATAATGCTGAAACATTCAGCTCAACAAGCCTGATATTTATGTCACTCACTTAGGTGCCTGCCTCGCCTCAGTAGGTAGCGCTCTCACCTCTGAGTCGGAAGGTTGTGGGTTCAACTCACACTTCAGAATTGAGCACAAATTTTGGCCAATCCTCCTGTGCAGTGTTGAGGGAGTGCTGCACAGTCAGGAGACCCACCTTTCGGAAGGGACGTTCACTTGTCTGTCCTGACAGGAGGACATCAAAGAAGAGCAGAGGAACTCTCCCCACTGCTGGGGTGATTATTTATCAAGGGGCATCACCAAACGGTCATGGTTGCATTGTGTCTTTGTGACCTTTGTCAGGGACCAGATCACAAATGAAATTACCCGAAGCCCCAATTTTTTTTTATTTTGGCATTAGGGTGAACATAAGATGTTTCACTTCAGGTATTAACCAACTAGGAAGCTTTTATCAAAATAAACTTTATTTAAGAACAGTTAGAATAAAACAAAAAGAATTAGCATAACTTTTACCAATTGAGATACTTAAACAGGACAAAGTGTAACCCTTCACGGTTAGCTGTCTCTATAATTCCAATTTAAGCAGTATCCCCACAGGCATACAATCTACTTCCGAATCAGTTAGTCCAAAAACAGATATGCTCTTGTGGGTGCTGTTTCCTGCCTTTTTGATTTGATTTATTATTGTAACATGTACTAGTTTACAGTGAAAAGTATTGTTGTTTGCGTGCTATACAGAAAAAGCATACCGTACATAGAGAAGGAAAGGAGAGAGTGCAGAAGGTAGTGTTACAGTCATAGCAATCAGGTAGAAAAAGATCAGCTTAACCAAGGTAGGTCCATTCAAAGTCTGAAGGCAGTAGGGAAAAAGTTGTTTTTGAGTCGGTTGGTACGTGTCCTCAGACTTTTGTATATTTTTCCCGATGGAAGAAAGTGGAAGAGAATATGTAGGTATGCATGGGGTCTTTAATTATGCTGGCTACTTTTCTGTGGCAGCAGGAAGTGTAGACAGAGTCAGTGGATGGGAGGCTGGTTTGAGTGATGGACTGGGCTTCGTTCACGACCCTTTGTAGTTTCTTGCGGTCTTGGTCAGAGCAGGAGCCACACCAAGCTGTGATACAACCAGAAAGGATGCTTTCTATGGTTGTATCACGGCCAGAGATCCAGAAGGATACATGTCTTCTGACTCTCAAACAGCAGCCTCCAGAGAAGGATCCATCCCCAAATAACAGTAATGAAGAGAAAGAGACCCATTTTCTGGAAGACCCCTGTTTCCAAATCAAGAGAGGGGCAGCAACACAGAGAGAGCTACCTCTCTCTAAAGATCCCCAGCATCAATTGACATGATTACTCTGAGTAAGCCTAATCCCATGCAGATACATGGTTGTTTTCCCTGTCAATCATCCTAATCAAGCACTACTCTGAAAAACAGTTCCCTGTTTTTTTCTCTACTTCCCTTTTCTAATAGTGGGCTTACATCAACCACCCTCTAATCTGTAGGAACCAGTCCAGAAGAATGTTGGAAAATGACCACTTTCTCGGCCAATCTCTTGCCACTTCAGTGACTTAGCAGTGAATTCACACAACCCCGCGACCAAGAAATTGACCTTTTGTAGTCACTGCAGCCCATCAGGGAGGCACATTCGAAATTTAGAATAACACTTCCACATCCAAAGTACTTGCCGCATCATTAAGGTGTCCACAGCCAGTAAATTATTTTTGAAATGTCATAACTTTTGATACACAGAACAAACAGGAATATCCCATTTTCTGAACAGATGGATTGAAAATTGTTTTTTTGTTATGGATCAAGTTCCATCTTGTCTTCCTTGATTTTTTGTTCAGATTTTTTTTATACCTTACAAGAAGCAGAGTTGTAAAATACTGCCTGCAATTCCAATAATGGTTTCACCAGTACAATTTATCTACCTTTGATTACAGGACTAAGAGCTGCAAACTTGCACCAGACAATTGAATCCCCCTGAAGATTGTTGCCATTTGTGAGAAATCAGGATGCAATCTCACTGACACAGGCTTGAGAAACTAAGACAGCTGATTATCATGTAACCTGAGTAAGATAAATCCAGCTGCTTAGGCAACCAATTTTACTGCATTGATTTTTCTCCAGTTTGCTCCGTTTTTCTGTGCCGGTGTGTGGGTGTCAGTTACTTTCCAACACCTTCGCCAAGTGATCATTCTTCATATCTGTGTGCTCTGTCTCTGAAACAACTCTCTGGAACAATCATGGCTATTACCACAATTTAAAACAAGTATGCCTGAGTTTGCGAACTGCATTTAAAGAGGGGCTTAAGTCTAAAGGAAGACTGTTGCTTATTTGGAACTGAAACAGTGATAAGTTAGAAATTAAGAATTGTTCTTTTCATGTTTAAAGATTGTTCAATGGTTAAGAGTCAAATAGCTTCATTTTGTTAGAGTTATACTTAAATTGTGTTATGAATAAAGTTTATTTTGATTTTCAAAATCCCTAATTTAGCAATGGAATTACTCCTGAGGTGGAGGAGCAGCCTTTCCTCACATTTATGCTGAAATAGAAAAATTGTTGGGGTCTAGTCTAGCTTCATAATATACCTTGGGTATACATCTGCTGGCTATTCAGCTGTGGAGGCGTGACAATACTGTGCTATTGATATATTTATGTTTCTGTTGAGTGTTCAAATTTCAGTGTTTTATTTCTCAAAGCAGTCGATTTGTCTGGCAGGAATGGAGCAGATGCTGGAGAGCAGGATGATACTCATTTTAACCCCATTGTCTTTACTTAGAATAAAGCTAATTGCATTTTTGTTTATAACTAGAGAAGGAAAGTAGTGGAAGATGAGTTAGGTATACAGGGTCAAATAGTCATGTGATACTAGAAGTGGGAGGAGCTATGTTTGTAGTAGAGAAAAACAGCTTTTTGTGTTCAGTTGCTGGAGAGGGCTGTTTAAAGATAAATTTGTTTATTAGTGTCACAAGTAGGTTTACATTAACACTGCAATGAAGTTACTGTGAAAATCCCCTAGTCGCCACATTCTGGCGCCTGTTTGGGTTACACTGAGGGAGAATTTAGCATGGCCAATGCATCTAACCAGCATGTCTTTCAGACTGTGGGAGGAAAGCAGAGCAACCAGAGGAAACCCACGCAGACACAGGGAGAACGTGCAAACTCCACACAGACTGTCACTCAAGGCTGGGAATTGAACCCGGGTCCCTGGCGCTGTGAGGCAGCAGTGCTAACCACTGTCTGATTCCCAACAACTACTCAGGTCCAACTGCCTCACTAAACATGGGAAAACTCACTGGGAATGGACTCTTAATGAACTGACACTGATGTTAAGTACTTCATGAAACAGAGCCAGCCTGTTTTGAAGGCCGGTCCCCACCCAACGCTCCGCAAAAAGGTGGAGGGCAGAAATGGAGGTGGGAGTCCCAACCAAGCTAGACAGCCGCCAATTATTTTACCATTGCCCCTCCATTCCTGACTCACCGGACCACAAGGATTTGTTTTTAGGTCCATTTGTTTGAAAAGTACAATTGAGGGAGGCCATGTGATGCATTTAGTTTATTCTTTGATACAAAGCTAATCCCACATCACAACGTTTAAATGTTTCTTCAACGGTTGTTGCATTCTACTCCACAAAATAAATCACTCCAGATGGAACCTTGAAATGGAGATGTGCTTCTGTCCCAAACATGCCTTTTGCCAGTTTGCTTTTGCATGCCCTTGTCAAGTAGTCACCAGCTAACTTGACGTAGTGCACAAGATTAAGCTTTTCCATTCCATTTGTTAATTTAAATAACTCTATGAGGTAATCTCTTCCATGCTCTGGGAAAACCTTTTGGTGGGAGCCATTACTATCTTCAAAAAGGGTGCATGTTTGATGGAACGGCCTATATGTTGGCCTTCTTGAGGCACGGTGGCACAGTGGTTAGTACTGCTGCCTCACAGCTCCAAGGACCCGGGTTCAATTCCAGCCTCGGGTCAGTGTCTGTGTGGAGTTTGCACGTTCTCCCCATGTCTGCGTGGGTTTCCGCCGGGTGCTCCAATTTCCTCTCACAGTCCAAAGATGTGCGGGTTAGGTGGATTGGCCGTGCTAAATTGCCCCTTCGTGTCAGGAGGACTAGCAGGGTAAATATGTGGGGTTACGGGGATAGGGTGGGATTGTTGTCGGTGCAGGCTTGATGGGCTGAATGGCCTCCTACTGCACTGTAGGGATTCTATAATTTTATTGTTAAAGACTTCTTTGGAGAGGTTGCATGGTGCGGTGTCCTGTAAAAGGCTACTGAGCTGTTTACCAAATTCTTCACTTAACCATCTGTTTTGTACCTATGATGATCCCATGCTCCACCTCAATGGACAGTAACAGATCCTGCACCCACTTCTTCATCCTTCTTGTAATGGCCTTAAGTTTAAAGATTATTAAAGTTTTGCAATTTGCAAAACAGAAGAAGATGGAAAAGAGTACGTCTGGGGTGCATGGGGTCCTTGATTATGCTGGCTGCTTTTCCGAGGCAGCGGGATGTGTAGACGGAAACAAAGGATGGGAGGCTGGTTTGTGCGATGGATTGGACTACGTTCATATTCCTTTGTAGCTTCTTGCAGTCTTGGTCAGAGCAGGGGCTGATTGTGGTACCTGAATAACAGCAGTGGGTACAATTCAAACGTAACATAAGAACATAAGAAATAGGAGCAGGAGTAGGCCATCTTGCCCCTCGAGCCTGCCCCGCCATTCAATAAGATCATGGCTGATCTGAAGTGGATCAGTTCCACTTACCCGCCTGATCCCTATAACCCCTAATTTCCTTACCAATCAGGAATCCATCTATCCGTGATTTAAACATATTCAACGAGGTAGCCTCCACCACTTCAGTGGGCAGAGAATTCCAGAGATTCACCACCCTCTGAGAGAAGAAGTTCCTCCTCAACTCTGTCCTAAACTGACCCCCCTTTATTTTGAGGCTGTGCCCTCTAGTTCTAGTTTCCTTTCTAAGTGGAAAGAATCTCTCCACCTCTACCCTATCCAGCCCCTTCATTATCTTTTAGGTCTCTATAAGATCTCCCCTCAGCCTTCTAAATTCCAACGAGTACAAACCCAATCTGCTCAGTCTCTCCTCATAATCAATACCCCTCATCTCTGGTATCAAGCTGGTAACTGATTGATCAAGAAGCTTTTTGGGATGTCAGAGGATGCCGCATAAATGTATCCTCCCTTTCACACTCTCCTTTCCTCTGCTTACCTACTCCCCCCATTCATTGTGATCTTTCCTCACCGTGCCAGTTCTAATGAAGGATCAGCACCTTGATGTTAGCTGTCTTCCCTTCCCGCAGTTGATTGACCAGCTGGGCACCTTTAAGCCTTTTCTGCTTTTATTTCAATCGCTGGCATTTGTTGCATCCCTTATTTTGCTTTGTGTAATAAGAATGATGAGTGGTTGACGAATACACGATTGCAGTCTAGAGTTGCATTGATAATGGGGTCTGTGGTAATGAAGCCCTTGACAGTGATGGAAGTGGTAGATGATTCTAAGACCTGAATTTCTATGTTATGAAGACAAATTTAAGGAGACAGGTTATTTTTCTGACTGAAAAGAAAATTAAACTGTGACACGACTGCTGTTTTAAAAATAACTCTGTAAATGGTGAACGAGTGAATTGTTTGTTGCAAATATAAGAATGTGGTAAAACGCACACAATTTTAAAATTAGCAAATCAGTGGCAAAGGATAAAGTTAAGATGAAATATTTCCTATCAATCATTTGCTAATTTGTGGAATAAACTGCCACCCGGGCTTCTGAATGCTTAATTTGATGGACTTATTTTGTAAAGAGAGCTGCGAAGGATGCTGGGGATGGTCAAAATTGAGGCCTGTGAGTTTGGATGTAGGCCAAGATTGTGTTGATGAGACTTTGGTTAAGCCTTTAACAGCATCACTGGAGTTTGGGAAATGAGATGTGAAGGACAAAATTGAAAATATTGGCTCCAGCAAGGGTTCCAATATTTAAATTATACAGTGATGAGTTGAAAGGTCTTTTTCTTTTCCCAACTGTCTTATTTGCTTACGATACTACATCAGAGTTTATGGCTGGTGTGAGAAAGGCTTGCCAATTCATGTTAATATTCGAGTCAGGCCTACATTTTAAAAAAATTATAAAAGGCCAAGTTGAAACATCAAAGCCACTGGCATAAGATATGACAAATGTTTTTTTTTCATTCATTTGAGGGACATGGGTGTCGCTGGCTGGTCAGCATTTATTGCCCATCCCAGTTGCTCAAGGGCAGTACAGAGTCAACCACATTGCTGTGGCTCTGGAGTCACACGTAGGCCAGACCAGGTAAGGATGGCGGATTTCCTTCCCTCAGGGGCATTAGTGAACCAGATGGATTTTTCCGACAATCGACAATGGTCATCAGTAGATTCTTAATTCCAGATTTTTTTAATGTATTGAATTCAAATGCCACCAATTGCCATAGCAGGATTTGAACCCAGGTCCCCAGAACATTAGCTGAGTTTCTGGATTAATAGTCTAGCGATAATACCACTAGGCCCAGTTGCTAATCTTCAGAGCAGCATAGAGCAGTTTAAGTGATGACACCAACCCCCTCCGCTGAGGGTCTCAGGCAGGAGCTTCCTGCTACAACATGCTCCAGCTGCAGCAAGATCAACATCTGTCTTCTCCTCAGCTACATGTCCCCTCCACACAGAAGAGGGAATGGGCACCAGGAAGCGGGCGGAAAGAGGCAAATATCCTCAATGAGGATGTACACGTAGAGAATACAATGGTCCCAACATGTGCAAGCACCTCAGCCTCGGGAGGCTCAGTCCATCATGATAGGTCACATCTTCACCCCCATTGTGCCAGACCATCTTCGGATGGGCACACATTGTCAGTGCATGACCAGGTGCCTACTACTTGAGACTTGCCCTCCTTCCTCCCATAACCCCATTTCTTTGAATCTTACCAATCTGCGTGAGCTCTTTGCAAAGAGAGAAATCAGGGAGGTGGAAGTGTGAGGAGTGCCTGTGTCCAGAGGAGTAAAGGACAACATTGGTGTATGGTGGCTGAGGCAAGAGATTGAGAGGATGGCTGCTCAGATGGGGATGTGAGAGAGGAAGGGCTGGGGCTGCAAGATGCCCTGACCTGTGACGTGCTGTGCAAGAGAACGCTGGGTAAGTGAGAGTGTGGGGATTTTCACCTGCTAGTTACCTGCTTAGCCACCCACCTGGGTGGGATTGTGTTCGGTGCAGACTCGATGAGCCGAATGGCCTCCTTCTGCACTGTAGGATTCTATGATCCATGAAGGAGCAATCGGATGGCCTGCTGCTCCATCGATAGGCTTCATGATCTGAAAGTTGGCTTGACATCTGAAAAAATACGAAGGGCAGAATTTTCCCATACCACCCACCACAGGAATTGTAGTGGGCGAGACAGGACTATGCAAAGGCCCGTTGACCTCGGGTGGGATTTTCTGGTGTTGGGGTGAGCCCGGCCTGAAAATCTCACCCTAAGCGGGTAAAGTTAAGCCTGTGCATCACAATCCATTGAAGCTGTTACTAATAAGCACGCACATCAATGTCCTTCCATGTTCCTGATGTGGAGATGCCAGCATTGGACTGGGGTGGGCACAGTAAGAAGTATCACAACACCAGGTTAAAGTCCAACAGGTTTATTTGGAGTCACGAGCTTTCAGAGCGCTACTCCTTCTTCAGGTGAGTGAGGAGAATTTGGTGCTCAGCCACATCTTCATTCACTGAAGCAGGACTGGAGAATCCCGTTGATGTGAAAGGCCGGAGAATCCCACCTCAACATCACTCATTTCTGGTACTTGATGATGCAGGTAGAGATTTCCAACTGTTAAAGTTTGAATCATCATCCTCCATGCTTTTCATTTTCCATCAGAACTTATTTCTACGCTCTGAGTATATTGTGCTACAGCCAGGGTTTTATGGCCCGGATATTATATACCCGCGGCAAAACCGTAAATTCCTGGCCAACAAGATCTTCTTGAGTTCTGCAACTCCTTTGTGTTAAGACTAATTAGACCGTCAGCTACAAGATGGTACTGGAGCGTGCCGACTTCTTGCGAGCTGCCCTCAGCATACCTCAAATTCAATCTTTTGCTCTCGTTCTATGCTCTTAAAGCAGAACTCTATTTTAAACTCCCTAACAATGCTACCATATATTAAGCTGATCTTTCTCTACACCCGAGCTATGACTGTAACACTATCTGCACCCTCTTCTTTCCTTCTCCCCATGTACTCTATGAATGGAATGTTTAGTCTGTAAAGCGTGCAAGGGGTGGCACAGTGGTTAGCACTGTTGCCTCACAGCACCAGGGAACTGGGTTCAATTCCCAGTTTGGGTCTGTGTGGAGCTCGCACGTTCTCCCCGTGTCTGCGTGGGTTTCCTCCGGGTGCTCCGGTTTCCTCCCACAGTCCGAAAGACGTGCTGGTTAGGTGCATTGGCCATGCTAAATTCTCCCTCAGTGTACCCAAACAGGCGCCGGAGTGTAGTGACTATGGGGTTTTCGTAGTAACTTCATTGCAGTGTTAATGTAAGCATACTTGTGACACTAATAAATAAACTTAAAAAAAAGAGACAATAATTTTCAATAATATCCCAGTAAATGTGGCAAAAGAATCATAGAATCCCTACAGTGCAGAAGGAGGCCATTTGGCCCCTTGAGTCTGTACCGACCACAATCCCACCCAGGCCCTATTCCCATAACCCTCATTTATCCTGCTAATCCCCCTGACACTAGGGTCAATTTAGCACGGCCAATCAACCTAACCAGCACATCTTTGGAGTGTGGGAGGAAAACCAGAGCACCCGGAGGAAACCTACACAGGCATGGGGAGAACATGCAAACTGCACACAGACTGCCACCCAAGGCTGGAATTGAACCTGTGTCCCTGGCGTTGTGAGGCAGCAGTGCTAACCACTGTGCCACCGTGCCGCCCTATTAAATCAAATAATAATAATTCCTCCATCTTCTTTCCCTCCTGCTAACCTTTCTGCTTGGAAAAGTCAACCGGACGAACTGCTCTTTCCCCATCTAACTAATCTGCTGGCGCACATTTTGCGACCTTGGTTCAATGTTGTATAATCTGGGCCTTGACCTATAAAAGTTACGGGGAATTAGAATGGAAACAAAAATTCTCTTCGGGCATAATTAAACATTTCGTGAGAATGTGCGGCTCACGTTAATTAGCACCGCAAATAGCTTATCATATTATATTGACAAAATTTCAGGCCTGCAGACATTTTGAAATCACATTGTTTGAAGGAATTAGACAGGATGTCTGTCTCCTGCACTGCCTAATGCCAAATTAATGTGACACTCACAGTTCGCCGGGAATTAAAACATTCCATTACTCCTGGGGAAAGCGTTGAAATTATCTGAAGCACAGCCTGGAAGACCACGTGATAGTTTTTTGACAAAATTCAAATCGCTGTATGCTCATTAGCATTAAGCAAATCAGCTATGACTCCGAGACAGGGAAAACAGTCTGAAGCCAAGATAAGACAACCAATTTCAAAATTTGCATGAGCTTCTGTCAAAACCCATTAGTGTAGCTGTACCAGGTCAGGCAATTCCTCTCTAGAAGTGGGACTTCAGGCTACAAGACAGGAGTAATTATGCAGTGAAGATGCAGGGCATTCTTATTTGAAAGATGTATTAATTAAAATATGGTAAAGAAACTTACAACTTTAAGAAAATACAGGGACAGAAGTAAAAGTGGGGAGATGAATCGATTTATGAACAAAACACAACAGTCCACACTGCATTGTTTTAGATTTTACATTTACACGTATATGTTCAGTTAACTCATTCTGGTGTTTGTTATTACAGGGTTGTGTGCTGGGGGCAGAAGCACAGTGGCTGTAGAAAGTGACTCTTCTCTCGGTGTGGGACTTTGGGTTAGGAGTGTATCATTTTTTTAAAAATTATTTTCATGCGTTGTGAGCATCGCTGGCTAGACCAGCATTTATTGCCCATTCCTAATTGCCCTCCAGAAGGTAGCACTGAGCTGCCTTCTTGAACTGTGGCTGTCCCTGAGGTGTAGGTACACCATAGGAACATCTCGCCAAGGCCATCCCCACACCCCCACTTCTTGCCTTCAAACAACCGCACAACCTCAAACAGACCATTGTCTGCAGCAAACTACCCAGCCTTCAGGAGAACAGTGACCACGACGCCACACAACCCTGCCACAGCAACCTCTGCTGGATCATCGACACGGATGCCATCATCTCACATGAGAACACCATCTCCCAGGTACACGGTACCTACTCTTGCAACTCGGCCAACGTTGTCTACCTGATACGCTGCAGGAAAGGATGTCCCGAGGCATGGTTCATTGGGGAAACCATGCAGACGCTACGACAACAGATGAATGAACACCGCTCGACAATCACCAGGCAAGACTGTTCTCTTCCTGTGGGGGGAGCACTTCAGCGGTCACGGGCATTCAGCCTTCTGATCTTCGGGTAAGCGTTCTCCAAGACGGCCTTCACGACACACGATAGCGCAGAGTCACTGAGCAGAAACTGATAGCCAAGTTCCGCACACATGAGGACGGCCTAAACCGGGATGTTGGCTTTATGTCACACTATCAGTAACCCCCACAGCTTGCCTCCTGGACTTGCAGAATCTCACTGGCTGTCCTGTCTGGAGACAATACACATCTCTTTAACCTGTGCTTAATGCTCCCTCCACTCACATTGTCTGTTTCTTTAAGACCTGGTTGGCTGTAGAGATTCGCATTCTAATCAGTATTCTGTAACTTGATGTTGTGTCTCTGTATGCCCTGTTTGAGAGCAGATATCCACTCCACCTGACGAAGGAGCAGCGCTCCGAAAGCTAATGGCATTTGCTACCAAATAAGCCTATTGGACTTTAACCTGGTGTTGTTAAAACTCTTACTGTGTAGGTACACCCACAGTGCTGTTAGGGAGGGAGTTCCAGGATTTTGACCCAGCGACACTGAAGGAACGGCGAATATATTTCCAAGACAGGATGTTGAGTGACGTGAAGGGAACCTTCCAAGTGTTGGTGTTCCCACGTATCTGCTGCCCTTACCCTTCTGGGTGCTAAAGGTCACGGGTTTGGAAGGTGCTGTCGAAGGAACCTTTGTGAGTTCCTGCAGTGTATCTTGTAGATGGTATAGATCGTTGCCACTGTGAATGGGTGGTGGAGGGAATGGATGTTAAATGTGGTGGATGGGGTGCCAATCAAGCGGGTTGCTTTGTCCTTGATGGTGTTGAGCTTCTTGAGTGTTTTTGGAGCTGCACTCGCCCAGGCAAGTGGAAAGGATTCCATCACAGTCCTGACTGGTGTCTTCCAGATGGTGGCGAGGCTTTGGGGAGTCAGGAGGTGTGTTACTTTCTGTAGAATTCCAAACATCTGATCTGCTCTTGTATCCATATAATTTATATGGCTAGTCCAGTTCAATTTCTGGTCAATGGTAACCCCCAGGATGTTAATAGTAGAGGATTCAGTGAAGGTAGTGACAATAAATGTCAGATGGAGATGGTTAGTTTTTATTTTATTGGAGATGATCATTGCCTGGCATTTGGGTGTCACAAATGTTGTTTGCCACTTGTCAGCCCAAGTCTGGATATTGACCAGGTCTTGCTGCGTTTGAACATGGGCGGCTTCAATAGCTGAGGTATTGTGAATGGTGCTGAGCATCATGCAATTGTTAGCTGAATTTGGTTGACTCTAGGACACTACCCTGAGAAGCTTCTGCAGTGATGTCCTGGGACTGAGATGACTGATCTCCAACAACCACAGCCATCTTAGTTTGTGCTGGGTATAACTCCAAAGCAGAGAGTTCTCCCCCTGATTCCCATTGACTCCGGTTTGCTAGACAAATGTTTGTCCAAGTGACCATGATTTGCCGCTGACTGATGCTAATTTGGGTTCTGCCAGGGCTACTCAGCTCCTGACCTCATCACAGCTTAGTCCAAACATGGACAAAAGAATGAACTCAAGAGGTGAGATGATAGTGACTGCCCGTGACAACAAGACTGAGTGTGGCATCAAGGAACCAAACATAGAAACATTTCTGAGGTCAGGAGCTGAGTAGCCCTGGCAGAACCCAAATTAGCATCAGTCAGCGGCAAATCATGGTCACTTGGACAAACATTTGTGGCTCAGAACCCACCAAGATTTCATCCGATGAAAGGTCCCCATTTTTCGACACTGTTGACCACCCCAGGCAGTGGAACACAAATCGGGAATGTATCTGGAGCACACTGGAATCAGTATGCAAACTCTCAGTGAATGCTCCCAACACTGGGAATGCAAATTCCTGGAAGCTGCATCCCAATATATCTCAAGCACTCAGCATGATCGTGACCTCATCTTTAATGCATTTCTCACATCAGTATTAGCATTTGCTTCCTTGGAAGTGTCCTCATCAGGCAGAGTAATGTGTCTGAACAGATTTCACTCACTGAACTTCGTACAACTTTCGTACAAATCCTTCTACAGGTTCACGCTGGACTTTTAACAAGTTAGACCAGAGCTAGAATCATAGAATCATAGAATTCTACTGTGCAGAAGGAGACTATTCTGCCCATCAAGCCTGCGCTGACTCTCTGACAGAGCATCTAATCAGGCCCTATTCCCGTAACCCCACACATTTACACCGCTAATCCCTCTACACAGATTGGGACACAAAGAGGCAATTTAACATGGCCAATCAACTAACTTGCACATCTTTGGACTGCTGGGAATTTTCCAGCCACATTTATGTTCTCTCATCAGTGTGACTCAAGACATAATTATTCAGGGACGTTATTCCCTTTCTGTTCATCTGTTCTGCTCATTTACTCGTGATGTTTCTTATTTTAGTTCAAGTTCGGCCTTTAGTGTCAGGATGTTGTACATGTCAACCACCCCCGCCCCGCAAAACCTGAGTTAAACTTTACTTCACAAACACTGGGCGGGACTTTACGACCTCGCTCGTCCCAAAACCGTAAAATCCCGCTCAAGGTCAACGGACCTTTCCATGGTCCGCCCCTCGCCCGCTCCGATTCTCATGGCTGACGGGACGGTCAAATTCCAGCCACTGTCTTCAAATGGAACAACCTTTAAGGATGTCAAAGCCCTGTTTAACCATTGCCGTGAAGTGTAGAAAGCACATGTTACACAATGGGGTAGATTTTCTGGACCCGCCCATTGTGGGAATCGTCGAGGACGGCACAGGAAGTTTTGACGGATCTTTTAAAGGCCATGGACATTGGGAAAGAATTTCCAGTCTCGGGGCAGGCGTGACAGGAAAATCATGCTCAATGTCTTCATGTTTTTGCAATAAGCAGATTCCTAGGGCTGGCACGATGGCATAGTGGTTAGCACTGCTGCCTCTCAGCACCAGGGAACCGGGTTCAATTCTAGCCTCGGGTGACTATCTGTGTGGAGTCTGCACATTCCCCCCATGTCTGTGTGGGTTTCCTCTGGGTGCTCCGGTTTTCTCCTACACTCCAAAGATGTGCAGGTTAGGTGAATTGGTCATCGTAAATGCGCAGGGTTATAGGGATAGGTTGTAGGGGTGGGCCTGGGTAAAGTGCTCTTTCGGAGAGTCAGTGCAGACTTGTTGGGCCGAGTGGCCTCCTTCAGCACTGTAGAGATTCTATGATTGTATACTATGATAGATTCAATTGCTGATCTGTTGCTACATTGATTACAATAGCCAGTTCAGTTGGTTAGGTCCCAAAAACAGGGAGGTGATGAGCGATGAATCCAGACTACAGAATGCAGGCTGCGCAGCAACTTTGTGCTGCCTGTTCTTTAAAATTCATTTACAGGATGTGGGCTTCAATGGCTAGGCCAGCACGGGCAGCACGGTGGCACAGTGGTTAGCACTGCTGCCTTACAGCGCCAGGAACCCGGGTTTGATCCCCGGCTTGGGTCCCTGTCTATGCCGAGTCTGCACTTTCTACCCGTGTCTGCGTGGGTTTCCTCCGAGTTCTTCAGTTTCCTCCCACGGTCCGAAAGACGTGCTGGTTAGGTGCACTGGCCATGTTAAATTCTCCTCCCTCAGTGTACCCGAACACATGCCAGAGTGCGGTGACTAGAGGATTTTCACAGTAACTTCATTGCAGTGTTAATGTAAGCCTACTTGTGACACTAATAAATAAACTTTAAACTTAAACATTTGTTGCCCATACCTAATTGCCCTCGAGAAGGTGGTGGACACTGCCTTCTTGAACCGCTGCAGTCCACATAATAATGAAAAAGGGGAACACCTGGACAGGATTTTCCATGCCACCCATGGTGTGATTTCCAGTGACGGAAGCAGTTTGTCATTGGCACCGGCGGGATCTTCCAGTCTTGCCGATGTCTCTGGTGTTTTGCATGGTTCCTTGGGGAACCCATTGTGGTGGGCGTCTTCGGTGGGACTGGAAGGTCCCAGCAGCAGGAAGGGCTGGAAATTCCTGTCCATGGTCTTATGACATGGGTGTTAGAGCTTGTGGAGTTGGGATAAAACACTGGTTGGCAGCAAATTGTTTCAAATAGCAGATTAAGGTTAAAGCCTAGTTATTCATGTGGAGGAAAGTAGAAAGTAGGTTTCAGTGTTGGAACCACTGTTATTCATAATTTACATTGTTCTGGATTTAGGATTAAGCAACTCAGCTATAAAAATTGCAGATTATATCAAACAGTTAAAAGTTGATTTATTACTGTCACAAGTAGGCTTACATTAAAACCGCAATGAAGTTACTGTGAAAATCCCCTAGTCGCCACACTCTGGTGCCTGTTCGGGTACACTGAGGGAGAATTTAGCATGGCCAATGCACCTAACTAGCACGTCCTTTGAACTGTGGGAGGAAACAGGAGCATCGGAGGAAACCCACGCAGACACGGGGAGAATTTGCAGACTCTGCACAGACAGTGACCCACGCTGGGAATCGAAACCAGGTCCCTGGCGCTGTGAGGAAGCAGCGCTAGTCACTGTGCCACCGTGCCACAGGGACTCTGGGTAATAGGTAGTGTGAGCTGGGGGACATGGTACATCTAATGCTGATATTCACAGTAATACATGAAGTTGGGGAAAAGGCAGGGGAATGGCATTCAGTCATAGGGCGGACTTTTATGGACTCACTCGATCTGCGACCAGAAAATCCCGCCCGAGGTCAACGGACCTTCCCATTGTCCACCCCTTGCCTGCTCCGATTCCCGTGTCGGGCGGGTCGGTAGAATTCCGGCAATGATGATCATTTGGAGAGCCGGTGCAGACAGAATGGGCTAAATGGTCTCCTTCTGCGCCGTTTAACAATTCTGTGCATCAATTCTCTGAAGTCCTTCGCAGTTTTGCATCTTGAGGCATTAAGTGGTAAATGAACTTTAACAATCGAGAAATGTGAGGTGACATTCACTTTGGTGGGAAAAACACAAACCTCACCGACACCTGAGAAAAAAAGAAACTGAACATCATCAAAGAGCAAAACAGGATCTAGGACACAGGTAAACAAATCATTAAAAACAGTATCGCAGGTCAGCAAAGCAAATAAAAACGTTAACACAATTCCAAGATTTATTTCTAAGGGTATAGAATTCAAATTAATGAAGTTCTGTTACAGTTGAAGAGCTCATTGGTCAGGCCACCTCGAATAGCACGAACAGTTCTGGTCTCCATGTTATTAAAAAATATATAGAAATTCCAGAGAAAGTGACAAAAAGGTGGCAGAATTGAGAGATTGTGGCAATCAGGAAATATTGAACACATTGGATTCTAAAGGCTTAAAGTATTGTGTCAGAATTTTACCGCCACGCCCGCCCCAGATTCAGGGTGGACACGGCTCGGAGAACGGAATTCTTCGTTGGCCTCGGGTGGGATTTTACGAGCCTCACCCAAGCGAGGTCGTGAAATACCGGCCGTGGCCTTGAAAATTGAGAATGAGTTCCCACTGCAAGACCAGGGCCCGTAAGTGACTAATAAATCCAACAGGGAAATGAAGAGAAATTTCTTTGCACAGATAGTGGTTAGAATGTGGATCTCATTACCACAGGAAGCAAATTTGTTTCAAAAGAAAACTAGATGTGACATAACTCCTCCGAGGTTGGTGTGCCTTCAGCAAACATAGGTTTATTTACACAGTCAGCAACACTCAGACAGGTACTTCCTCATACAGAGTATGACCCCAGAGTGCCAGTAACCCTGACACTCCACGGGCCTGATTTTACCGTTTCGAGTCTAAGTGTCGAATCTGGGCGTCAAATAGGTCCGAGCCTGGAATCCTCTTTCCAGCGTGCCCATACGCGTTTTGCCGGCTCCGGTCCGATTCACGCTGTGGGCGGGGCTTAGCGCTGGCAGACCGATCGGAGCTCTGAACTGTGCATGCGCAGTTCGAAAAACATCTGACAGAGCGCGCTCGGGCACGAAAAAAAAAAGCAGAAAGCGGAGAGAGCGGCTCCCTGACAGTCATCCTCTGGTCGTGGGAGGGGGGTTGGGGGGGGGGAGGGGGGTGGTGGGGGGCCCAGATCTTCCTCTGGTCGGGGGGGGGGGGTCCGCTGCCAGTCTGCGGCCGATCCCTCCTGCCGGAGTGGACGTGCGGCCATGCCATCCCACAAAACCTTCGGGATGAAGCGATTCCTCGCTAAGAAGATGAAGCAGAACCGGCCGATTCCACAGTGGATCCGCATGAAAACCGGCTACAAGATCAGTACAAGTCCAAGAGGAGACACTGGAGAAGGACCAAGCTGGACCTGTAAAGGGATACACCATCACTGGTACACTACCAGCCCACAGGTTACTCTTCCCTGCAGGGGCAAGAGAGCGAGAGAGATGGCGACCAGAGGATGATCTGGGTCCCGCCCCCCTCCTCCTCCCACCCCCCCTCCTCCTCCCACCACCCACCCCCCCCCCGCCCACCCCTCTCCACCCCCAACCAGAGGAGGAGCTGGGTCAGAGAGCCGTTGGAAGCTCTGATCCCGCTCTTCGGAAGCTGCAGTGACGACGTCAGACTTTTATTTTGCAGGTCGCTTACAGCGTGGATGTGGAATGGACCAGAAGACGGTAAAGTGGGATTTGGCAGTAGGGTTGGGTGCGCGGTTCATTAAGTCGATTTTAAATGCATGCAAATGCATTTAAATCGTTGGGCCACCCGATTCGGGCGCGGGCCCGAATCGGGCATCGGTAAAGCCACGATCTGCTTGGAATCGGGTGCAGATCGCGATATAGGCCCGACGCCCAACGTTACCGCGATTTCGCGTCCGAAAATGGGCGCTAGGTTTTGGTTAAATCAGGCCCCACGTAATATGCACAGTCAGGGCTCCCTGATTGGACAAGCCATTACTGCCTTAATCAGGGACCCCATATTCTAAGAGGTCCACATCATGGGCCTTGTTAAAGTCATTGCAGATGAGTACATGAGAGAAAAAGAAACAGGAAATTTTGTTGAAAGGCTGAGATGTAGTAGATAGAATAGAAGGCTACTTGCCTGGAGAATAAACACCAACACAGGCCAGTTGGGTTGAGTGACTTATTTCTGTACTGTACATTATGTGTGATTCTATGTATTTCTGGCCTCTGATTGGCCTTTGGGGAAAATTTTCATCAAAGATTCAAAATCTATGCCCATATTTGTAAATCCCACCCTGGACTGACCCTGTCCCACATCTGCAATGGACCCCAGTTGACATTCCAGATAGCACAAATTGTTTGCAAGCTTTTGACTCCTGGACATCCACTCTGAAGGGTGTTTCTCTCTCAGTGACAAAGTTCCTGAGACTCACAGACCCACCCTGTTAAAATTCCTCCATTTTCCCGTGTGATTTCCCTCCCATCGTTCAAAAAGTGAACTTTTTAGTAACTCTTTCAGTCAAGTTCAGTTAATACTCCTCATTCTTTCCCTGCCACTTAGTCTGTGATGCGCTATCAATAAGGCGAAAGACTACCGATATGCCAATATAAGTGTAGGCTTTTATTCACAACAGAATCAGGAGCAGATCCCAACAATTAACCGACCTGGACTGAACAAGGGGGAGGAGACAGCCACCTTTATACTAGGTGCTGAGGGGAGGAACCAAACTGGAAGGGGATGTGTCCAGGTATGACAAACACACACAACGGTGGTCCATATAGGACAAAGGCACAACTGAGGTCCACCACAGTCTGTGTCTCCACTTATCCCTCTGAGGTCCCAATTATACAGTCCCTGTATAATTGCCCAACATTCATGGTTGGGAAGCCCACCCAGGGGAGGAACGATTGCCCCACAGTCAATTGATAGTTAATGGGATGGAGGTGAGATTGCCGCCCCTCAGGGACATGAACTCCAGCCTCAGAGTTACCGGCCAAGCAAAGGTCAACAGCTCTTGCTGTACAGTAGAGCCAGCAGGAGCTGTGACCACTGTACACTCCGACACTGAGGACGTGAGCTGCATTGGATCAGAACTTTGTATGTGTTCGGGAGTCGGAGAGCGGCGTGAGAACTGGGAGTAAGAGGCCATGGGAAGAGGGCAACCTGAGGTGGAAGGGGGATGGAGTAACACCTTGTCAGAGGGTGTGTGAGGGGTCGGGGGGTGCTCTGATGGCCCAGGGCCCAGTTAAGGAGAGACATCCCCTGCCCACCCAGAGCAGCCTGCACAAAGAAACCTGTCAGGCTGCCCACTTGGGGTTGGTTGGTCTCTCCAGCCGCTGGTTAGATTGTCACTTAAAGACCGTCATTGACCCATTAGCAGGTGAGCCATCCAATGCCAGCCCCACTGCTGGTACAATTGCGCTGGGGGCAGCTGCCAGGCATGTATGTAGCTGGCAGGACACCCGCTGGACTTAACTTGCCCCCACTGTCACCAATGCCTTCAAATCTCTCGGTGGGGGAGTGTTGAATCCAACCCTTACTGCCTCAGCTACAATGTGCAGAATGATGACTGAGGACAGATATCAAAGGGAAAATAGCACTCGTGGTACTGTCATAGTCAATATCATCAGGAGATCAAGGCAAAGAGGAAACTGCAAAGGGAGAAATGAATAAGTATTTATCTGCTTTGTTTATCGTCTCAATGATGAAATAATGAGATGCCACTCTACTGGCGCCCAGTTTAACATGATACAGATTTATTAATATGATGTTTAAGGTCCAAAATGGAAGAGTCCCAAAAGCCCGCGAATATCTCTGCTTCCATCTCTATAAGTCATGTGATGTTAAACCAGCAGAAATGAACTTACATATTCTTTCATCCCCAAATGACAACTTTCCTTATGGTTAACAACAGATCTAAATTAAATAGTAGATACATTACTTTGCATCTCATTTACAATATATACAATTAAGACAATGTCTCAGGTGGACATCTCTTTCTTTTGGGTTGTACTCGACATTCTGGAATCTAGCTACTTAAGACCTTTGAAGCGTCCTCTATTTCTTCTGTTGGTAATACTCCATGTGAAGTTTCTTCTTGTCTGATTCGATTAGTATTGAAGATTCTTCAGAACCAAACTCTGAGTTTGTCTCTATGTTTGGTCTCTGTTCTGAGGTTTTAATATTTAGCATTTTCGAAGTAGATACTTCTTTGAAGTTTCAGTGATTTCGCTTTGTGGAGCTAGTATCTGATCAGTCTGATATGGCCTAACTCTCTCACCTGCACATCTTTGGACTGTGGGAGGAAACTGGAGCACCCGGAGGAAACGCACACAGAGACGGGGGGAATATGCAAACTCCACACAGACAGTGACCCAAGCCGGGAATCGAACTGTGGTCCCTGGTGCTGTGAGGCAGCAGTGCTAACCACTTGTGCCACCGTGCTACCCAGTGGCAATCTTGACAAAACATCAGCATTCACGCGTTGTTCCAATTTTCGATATTGATTATTGTAGGTGTGTGCCAATAATATCAAAAGCCATCTCTGTAACCTATTGTGCGCTAGAGAAGGAACAAATACCTTCATATGGCCCGAAGATTGTCATCAAGGGTCAGTGATCCGTCAAAAGTGTAAAATGACATCCATAAAGGTAGTAATGAAATTTTCTTGCTCTGAGTATAATACCCAAAGCTTCTTTTCCCAGCTGACCATAGTTCATTTCTGTGCTAGTAAGGGATCATGAAGTGAATGCTATTGGTTGTTCTCCCGCAGGCATTATGTGTGATGCGTCTACCCCATAGGGTGATGCCTTGCTAGCAAGTTGTAACTTCAGCTTGAGATTGAAGTGAACCAATAGTTCAGACTTCTTTAAGGCTTCTTTTGCATCTTCATATACTCACATTCCTTTCTCCAGTGCCCTGCCTGTTTGGCACATAACAAAGTGTGTAGTGGCTTCAGTAGCATTGCTAAAGTTAGAACAAACTTACCAGAATAGTTTAAGGTTAAAGTTTATTTATTAGTGTCACAAGTAGGTTTACATTAACACTGCAATGAGATTACTGTGAAAATCCCCGAGTCGCCACATTCTGGTACCTGTCTGGGTACACTGTGGGAGAATTTGGCATGGCCAATCCATCTAACCAGCACATCTTTTTGACTGTGGGAGGAACCTGCCGCACCCGGAGGAAACCCACACAGACACAGGGAGACCATGCAAACTCCACACAGACAGTGACCCAAACCAGGAATCGAACTCAGGTCCCTGGCACTGTGAGGCAGCAGTGCTGACCACTGTGTGCCACCGTGCATCGTAGAAATTATCTCAGTTAGAATCACTTTTGAGGAGCTTTTAAAATTGCTATCATCTTTTTCAGTTCCTTTTGCAAGCCATCTTTATCAATGATGTGACCCAAAGTATTTAGGGATGTCTTGAAAAGTTACACTATTCCTCTTTTACTTGAAGATTGGAGGCGCGATCGTACCTACCATTCAAGCCACACTCCCACTGCATCGAGGTCGGAGAACTTGGCACCCAGCCAAATTTCCATTCACTGCAGCAAGACAGGAAAATCAAGTCAGCATGAAGGATGATAAGATTGCAGCGTTTGTTTTTGTAGCCATTCCAGTGTATTTTCCAAGTTCTTCAAGTGCTTTGTTCACTTGAACCTGTGATGACGACATCATCTAGGTAACATTGTACACCAATTAACCCACTCACAATCTGATCCATGGACCTCAAAAATAGAGCAAGTGCAGAGTTTATTCCAAATAGTAGGAAAAGAGCCTGTGCGTCATGATAGTGAGTAACGGTTGGGATTTTGCAGCCATATTCATTTGTAAATATGTCTGTGATAGATGTATTTCACTGAATTTTGTTCTTCTATTGACAAATAAATGAATAGGATGAGAATAGAGGGATACGGTCCCCGGAAGGGTAGGGGGTTTTAGTTCAGATGGGCAGCACGGTCGGTGCAGGCTTGGAGGGCCAAAGGGCCTGTTCCTGTGCTGTAATTTTCTTTGTTCTTTGTTCTTATTTGAATGTTTGACCTCCAGAGAGTCCCAGCAAATAAGTCTTCAATCAGTGGCAGTGGATAGTGATCTGCACACAATACTGGGTTAATCATTGTTTAAAATCTCCACATATCCTCACTGAGCCATCAGGTTTTAGTACAGGCACTATTGATTGGTATAACCCAATCACTTGTAGTATATGGTTCAATAACCCCTGTTTGGACTAGTCTTTCTAATTCTTCTTAGATTTTTGATCTAATGGCGTATTGTACTCTTCTGGCTTTGAGACACTTTGGCATACGATCTGGCTTAATTTTGAGTTGGACCTCAACTCCTGTCATTGAGCCCAATGAGTTTTCAAAAATACGTTTGTACTTTTCTAGAAGTTGCTGTTGGTCAGTCTTTCCATCAACCAGTTGATTTACAGCTCTCCAGTTGAGTTTGATTTTTCCCAACCGTGAACTGCTGAATAAAGCAGGAAAGTTCCCACGGACAACGTGGAGAGGCAACTCCACTGTTTGCCCAATCACTTCTACTTTTACCTTAACGTATCCTTTTAGTGGTACGACCTCTTCTGTGTGCATCCAAAGAATGACATTTGATGGTTTCAATGCCAAATGCTTGAACATCTGATTAGAAATTGTCTCAGGTAACAATGATACCGCAGCTCCAGTATCCACTTCCCATTCCGGCTACTTTTCCATTAAGTTTTGTGAATACCCAAAAGAGTTGGGAATCACCATGTACTGATAAGATGCGGATGGAATGTTCCTGTTCCCCCCCGCCACCGCCACGGGAATCGCAGCGGTGCAGACCATGCAAAGGTCCATTGATCTCGGGAGGGGTTTTCCAGTTTTGGGGCAAGCACGGCCAGAAAATCACACCCTTAGTGTCAACTCCTGAACTTGTCTTTGTACATTTTCTTCTAGGGTGCCTTCATCTTCATCTACTATCTTGTAGATTCTTCTTTCAGACTTCGATGAATTATTTTTCTTACACGTCTTTAGTGTGGATGAGCGGGATTAGAGGGTTAAATATGTGGGGTTACGGGGATAGGGCCTGGGTAGGATTGTTGTCGTGCAGACTCGATGGGCCAAATGGCCTCTTTCTGCACTGTAGGGATTCTATGATTCTATAGGCCAGGTAGCCTGGTATCAGTTAGAGTGGCATGGTGGCACAGTGGTTAGCACTGCTGCCTCACAGCGCCAGGAACCCGGTTTCAATTCCGGCCTCAGGTCACTGTCTTTGTGAAGTTTGCATGTTCTCCCCGTGTCTGCATGGGTTTCCTCTGGGTGCTCTGGTTTCCTCCCACAATCCAAAAATGTGCGGGTTCGGTGGGTTGGCCATGCCAAATTGCCCCTTAGTGTCATAGAACATAGAATATAGAACATAGAACAGTACAGCACAGAACAGGCCCTTTGGCCCACGATGTTGTGCCGAGCTTTATCTGAAACCAAGATCAAGCTATCCCACTCCCTATCATCCTGGTGTGCTCCATGTGCCTATCCAATAACCGCTTAAATTTTCCTCAAGTGTCTGACTCCACTATCACTGCAGGCAGTCCATTCCACACCCCAACCTCTCTCTGCGTAAAGAACCTACCTCTGATATCCTTCCTATATCTCCCACCTTGAACCCTATAGTTAGGCCCCCTTGTAATAGCTCCATCCACCCGAGGAAAGAGTCTTTGAACGTTCACTCTATCTATCCCTGTCATCATTTTATAAACCTCTATTAAGGCCCCCCTCAGCCTCCTCCGCTCCAGAGAGAACAGCCCTAGCTCCCTCAACCTTTCCTCATAAGACCTACCCTCCAAACCAGGCAGCATCCTGGTAAATCTCCTCTGCACTCTTTCCAGCGCTTCCACATCCTTCTTATAGTGAGGCGACCAGAACTGCGCACAATATTCCAAATGTGGTCTCACCAAGGTCCTGTACAATTGCAGCATAACCCCACGGCTCTTAAACCCCAACCCCCTGTTAATAAAAGCTAACACACTATAGGCCTTCTTCACAGCTCTATCCACTTGAGTGGCAACCTTTAGAGATCTGTGGATATGGACCCCAAGATCTCTCTGTTCCTCCACAGTCTTCAGAACCCTGCCTTTGACCCTGTAATCCACATTTAAATTAGTCCTCCCAAAATGAATCACTTCATATTTATCAGGGTTAAACTCCATTTGCCATTTTTCAGCCCAGCTTTGCATCCTATCTATGTCTCTTTGCAGCCCACAACAACCCTCCACCTCATCCACTACTCCACCAATCTTGGTGTCATCAGCAAATTTACTGATCCACCCTTCAGCCCCCTCCTCTAAGTCATTAATAAAAATCACAAAGAGCAGAGGACCAAGCACTGATCCATGTGGCACTCCGCTAGCAACCTGCCTCCAGTCCGAAAATTTTCCATCCACCACCACCCTCTGTCGTCGATCAGATAGCCAGTTACCTATCCAATCGGCCAACTTTCCCTCCATCCCACACCTCCTCACTTTCATCGTAAGCCGACTATGGGGGACCTTATCAAACGCCTTACTAAAATCCATGTATATGACATCAACTGCCCGACCTTCATCAACACACTTAGTTACCTCCTCAAAAAATTCAATCAAATTTGTGAGGCACAACTTGCCCTTCACGAATCCGTGCTGACAATCCCGGATTAGTCCGCATCTTTCGAAATGGTCGTAAATCCCATTCCTAAGGACCTTTTCCATCAATTTACCAACCACCGAAGTAAGACTAACCGGCCTATAATTACCAGGGTCATTTCTATTCCCTTTCTTAAACAGAGGAACAACATTCGCCATTCTCCAGTCCTCTGGCACCATCCCCGTGGACAGCGAGGACCCAAAGATCAAAGCCAAAGGCTCTGCAATCTCATCCCTTGCCTCCCAAAGAATCCTAGGATATATTTCATCAGGCCCAGGGGACTTATCGACCTTACATCCTCCCTCCGAACATCTATTTCCTCCAGCCTATTAGCCTGTAACACCTTCTCTTCCTCAAAAACATGGCCCGTCTCCTTGGTGAACACTGAAGAAAAGTATTCATTCATCACCTCGCCTATCTCTACTGACTCCATACACAAGTTCCCACTACTGTCCTTGACTGGCCCTAACCTCACCCTTGTCATTCTTTTATTCCTCACATAAGTGTAAAAAGCCTTGGGGTTTTCCTTGATCTGACCCACCAAGGACTTCTCATGTCCCCTCCTAGCTCTCCTAAGCCCCTTTTTCAGCTCGTTCCTTGCTAACTTGTAACCCTCAATCGGGCCATCTGAACCTTGTTTCCTCATCCCTACATAAGCTTCCCTCTTCCTTTTCACAAGACATTCCACCTCTTTTGTGAACCATGGTTCCCTCACTCGGCCATTTCCTCCCTGCCTGACAGGGACATATCTATCAAGGACACTCAGTATTTGTTCCTTGAAAAAGTTCCACTTTTCATTAGTGCCTTTCCCTGTCAGTTTCTGTTCCCAACTTATGCCCCCTAATTCTTGCCTAATCGCATCATAATTACCTCTCCCCCAATTGTAAACCTTGCCCTGCCGTACGGCCCTATCCCTCTCCATTGCAATAACAAAAGACACCGAATTGTGGTCACTATCTCCAAAGTGCTCTCCCACAACCAAATCTAACACTTGGCCCGGTTCATTTCCCAGTACCAAATCCAATGTGGCCTCACCTTTTGTCGGCCTATCCACATATTGTGTCAGGAAACCCTCCTGCACACACTGCACAAAAACTGCCCCATCCAAACTATTTGACCTACTAATCAATATGGAAAGTTAAAGTCCCCCATGACAACTACCCTGTGACCCCCACACATATCCATAATCTGCTTAGCAATTTCTTCCTCCACGTCTCTATTTCTATTTGGGGGCCTATAGTAAACTCCTAACAACGTGACCGCTCCTTTCCTATTTCTAACCTCAGCCCATATTACCTCAGTGTGCAGATCCCCCTCGAAGTGCCTTTCCGCAGCCGTTAAACTATCCTTGATTAACAATGCTACTCCTCCACCTCTTTTACCAGCTTCCCTACACTTACTGAAACATCTATACCCCGGAACGTCCAACAACCATTCCTGTCCTTGTTCTACCCACATCTCCGTAATGGCCACAACATCGTAGTCCCAAGTACCAATCCACGCCCCAAGTTCATCTACCTTGTTCCAGATGCTCCTTGCATTGAAGTAGACACACTTCAACCCACCTTCCTGTCTTCCTTGACCCTGAAACCTTCCCCAATACCTCACCACCCTCACTGACTTCCGGACTACAACTCCTTTTCCCACTCCCCTGACAAATTAGTTTAAACCCCCCTGAAGAGCCGTATCAAATTTCCCTCCCAGGATATTGGTGCCCCTCTGGTTCAGGTGCACCCCGTCCTGGGGGATTGGCAGGGTGGGGTTACAAGGATAAAGCCTGGGTGAGATTGTTGTCGGTGCAGGCTCAATGGACTGAATGGTCTTCTTCTGCACTGTAGGGATTTTATGATTCTATAAGTTTGCTGTGTCCAGCATGCTTTGGCAATATATCCTTTTTTGCCACAATTCTTGCATTTGCTTTCCCTACTCCAGCATTCTCCGACTGAATGTCCCACTCGTGCACATCAGTGACATGTTTGAAGTTTTGCCACTTTGTTTTTAGTGTTCTGCATTTTGTGAATCTTCATCCCAACTCCTATCTGCGAAGTCTCTTTTGCAAATAGTTCCACTGTCCCTGCAATTTCCACTGTTGATTTAAGAGTTAGTGTTCTTTCATTGATGAGCTTTCTCTAAATAGAGAATAGCTTTCTCTGAATGGAGTCCACATACCAACCAATCGCAAAGAGTATCATCAAGTGTTGCACCACTAGCGTAGTACTTAGTCAGCCTTTGTAAGATCGCCACAAATTGTGAAATGCTTTCACCTTCCTCTTGCCTTCGGTGGTGGAACTTAAATCTTTCTTCAATCGTAAGTGGTTATGGTGAGAAATGCTCTTCCAGAATCTTCATCAATTCATCATAGGTTTTAACTGCTGGCCTTACTGGATGGACTGAACTCTGTAGTAGCGAAGATTTTTTACATCCTGCTGAACTGAGAAATGATACAACATTTAGGTTATCTGGTACTTGATTTCCTTGCAGATAATATTGGAATCTTTCTTTGGATGAGTTCCAAGTCTCACAACTTACATCCATGGTGTCACTATTTCCTGCCATTTTTGCTTACCCCCGGGATTGATATTTTCTTCAGTTTCCCCCTCTTTCTCGTACGATGCAGCAATTTGCTTTTTCCTGAGTGGTAGCTCCTTTTAAGAGCTCATAGGCATTTGTTTCCTCTCCTGTGAGTCTCCATTCTGTAGCCCATTTCTCTTTGCCTCATGTACTGTCTCTGCAACTTGGAAGTCTACCCACTTTACTTAATGCTGAGTAGGTTTTAATCTTTGTTTCTTCCTTACTCACGGTTTCCATTTTTTTAAACCTTATTTTTATAGTGCGCCGGAGGTCTCTTTTCTTTGCCTTCACTCGTCTTTCTGATCTGAAATGTTCTGTCCCCTAAATCTGGTCGCGGGAAAAAAAGCTACTCTGACTTTCGTCGTCAATTTCTTATCCTCACCGTCGTAAATTTCTTCCTTTGTTATATCGATCACACCAAAGAAGAAGTAATAAGATTCCACACTACTGGGTCCCAGTTTAACATGATACAAGTTTATTAATACGATGTTGCTTGTTAAAGGTCCAAGATGGAAGAGCTCCAAAATCCAGTGAATATCTCTGCTTACGCCACGACAAGTCACGTGATATTCATAGAATCATAGAATCCCTAGAGTGCAGAAGGAGGCCATTTGGCCTATCGAGTCTGCACCGACCACAATCCCATCCAGGCGTTATTCCCGCAACCCCACATATTTACCTCTTTGGACTATGGGAGGAAACCGGAGCACCCGGAGGAAACCCATGCAGACACAGGGAGAATGTGCAAATTCCACACATATTATACCAGCAGAAATGCACTTATTTACACCATTAAGATAATTAAGAAATTTGAGGTGATATGCCATTAATTATATTCACGGCGCTTTAATAATGCAAGGAATTATTTATTTCAGCGTATTTGTACGCAAGGATGTTATGCATAGACCCATTAGCAAGGTTTAGAAAGTAACAGAGTGGAGGATGCTTCAGAGCAGTTGGCCGGAATCGTACCTCCATTCACGCTGGTGGGATTTTCTGGTCCTGCTGTAGTGAACAGAGATTTGGCTGGGTGCCAGATTCTCCATCCTAGCTACAATCGGAGAGGGGCGTGAACGGCCCGGTAAGATCGCGCCCAATGTGTGGTTATTCAGGATAAGCAAAAAGAGTCAAAAACAAGGAAATTCCACATTCACGAGGGAGTGAGGAGCAGCATCAAGATTGAGAAGCTGAAATGGAGAAATGAGAGGCTGAGATTTGTACGATTACAGAGACATCTCCAGAAAGGTCAATACATCAATATCGCTGTCTGTCAGTTGATGCAAATGTTCTAACACCCTGGGTACATTGTGAAGATATATGCAAAAACTTAGCTGCTGCTATTTCCACTGCACATTTTTACTGCTACTCACCCTGGCACTGCGGTGCGATATTATGCAGATCGAGAAGTTATCGCTTTTGGAATTAGCGCTCCCGGCACTGAACTTTACACAGTAGGAGAGTATGTCAGAAAATTAATATCAGAGTTTTGAGCATCCAACTCACAGTGCGTACGACTTTCTGTGGACAACATTTTTAACCCCATTCTCCTTGACAAGGAATGGGCACCTGGGTAGTTCAGTGGTTTAGATAGTGGTCTTTCATCCCTGGGTTCAAACACAATTCTAATCCAGTTTCCTCTGCTTGGTGATTGTAAGGATGTGAATGAGGTGGGTGGTCCCAATTCCTTTTCAGCATGTACCCACAGCACAGTTACAAATAAGTGCTTATGTTAAATGTTAATTTTTAACTCATCAGCTGTCTCGTACATTGGACATTTAGAAAATACATTTTTTGGTGAAACAGGAGACTGCTCTCCAGTCAAAGGGGCTGAATCTAATCCACATCACCATGCATCCCACAATCTACAAACTCATTACAAACAATGACACACTCTTTAAAAAGTATCTGGATGAGCACTTGGCACATCATTACATTCAGGGCCACGGGCCAAATGCTGACGGATGGGATTAGGTGGAAGTTCAAGTGTTTCTAATGTGTCAGTGTGGACTCATAGAATCTTAGAAACCCTACAGTACAGAAAGAGGCCATTCGGCCCATCGAGTCTGCACCGACCACAATCCCACCCAGGCCCTACTCCCATATCCCTATATATTTACCCACTAATCTCTCTAACCTATGCATCTCAGGACACTAAGGGCATTTTTAGCATGGTTAATCAACCTAACCCGCACATCTTTGGACTGTGGGAGGAAACCGGAGCACCCGGAGGAAACCCACGCTGACACGAGGAGAATGTGCAAACTCCACACAGGCAGTGACCCAAGCTGGGAATAGAACCCAGGTCCCTGGAGCTGTGAAGCAGCAGTGCTAACCACTGTGCTACCGTGCCGTCCTGATGGGCCGAAGGGCCTCTTCTGCACTGTATGATTCTATGATTCTATGAATTGAAAACAACCCCTTTCCTGCCCTGCCAAAGATGTCTACAGTATTCAATTGGAAACAAACCATTCAAAGCTTAATTGCTCAGACAAAAGACCTTTAGCTCTCCGCACAGGCTAATTGAGTTATCATTTATATATACAATTATTGTTTGAACTATAGGCAGTTGGAGAGAGAACTCAGCTGGCAAGCCAAGTTCTTTGCGGGTGTTTTTAAGAACATGATTTTCAGAAGAACAATCAGCTGAATGCAGAGAAGACTTCTGCATCCCCCTACCTCTCTCTCTCTCTCTCCAACTAAAAGCTGAGCCTGATCTAACCTTGTAACTGCTGCACCTGAGAGAAAACAGAGAGCTCAGGCTCTCTGATCGCTGCTGACAATTTCACAATGTTTGCACAAGTGATATCAAGGGTTCATGGTTGTTATTGACACTAAAAAGGGTCTGGATGATTGATATCTTTACTGGCTTGTAGCAAAATTACTTTTTAGCATAGGAGAAAGTTATGAATTAATTACTTATTTTTAAAGATTATTTTCAAACATCCAATCATATTCTGTGGAGTTCATTGATTCTAGAAATTGTACAATGGGTCAATAGGCATGTGAACGCCATAGCTTGACATAGGGGGCATGAGCGGCCATAGGGGATGAGTGGAAGGGCAGAACTTGGAATGGTGGCTGTGAGGCGTTGTATGTATGAGGTGGCATGGAGGGGGTATGAGGAGTGTGTGGGATGTCGCTGTTTGTGAGGGGTGAGGGGTGGAAGGATCTTCTGTTTTCTTTTAACTGGAACAAGATGTTGGTGGGGTAACCGAGGTGACCAATACTGCCGAAGGTTTAGACAATACAAGACTCACGAGGCATGTATCTCTGTATAAAGACGTAGCTTTATTTAAACCAGCAGCCGCCAGGAGTTCGTCAAAGGGTAAAGTGGCTCTGACATAGAACAGCTAGACCCCTCTGATGAACCTAACATATACAATCCAAAACAGATCAATTATAGATTTTTCCTATTAATAATTCCCGACTTTCATTAGCTTTAAATAAATCATCTTCAGAATACATAAATCAACAATAATACCTGTCAAATACTTCAGGCAATCACATCCCACTCCTTGGCATAACAGTATTTTATTAGTCCATAAAATCCGGAAGCTTAACTCCTGTCTTGGCTGACCCCACTTCCCTGGTTAGCTAGTAGCCTAAGAAGCTCAGCCCAGAATGTTCCGAAAAGTCACTTTCTAACTAGACTAACACATGACTCCGCGCCTGGACATGAGTCCATCTTGTCTGGACAACTTCCCTGCTTCTATCTCATCTATTCCCTTCATAATCTTATATGTTTCTATAGGATCTCCCCTCATTCTTCTGAATTCCAATGAGTATAGCCCCAGTCTACTCAGTCTCTCTTCATAAGCCAACCCTTTCAACTCCGGAATCGACCTAGTGAATCTCCTTTGCACCCCCTCCAGTGCCAGTATATCCTTTCTCAAATAAGGAGACCAAAACTGTACACAGTACTCCAGGTGTGGCCTCACCAGCACCTTATACAGCTGCAACATAACCTTGCTGTTTTTAAACTCCATCCCTTTGGCAATGAAGGACAAAATTTCATTTGCCTTCTTAATTACCTGCCGCACCTGCAAACCAACTCCTTGTGATTATTGCACAAGGACACTCAGGTCCCTCTGCACAGCAGCATGCTGCAATTTTTTTACCATTTAAATAATAGTTTGTTTTGCCATTATTCCTACCAAAATGGATGACCTTACATTTACCAACATTGTACTTCATCAGCCAGATCCTTGCCCGCTCACTTAGACCACCTATATCCCTTTGCAGACTTTCAGCGTCCTCTGCACACTTTGCTCTGCCACTCATGTTAGTGTCATCTGCGAATTTTGACACACTACACTTGGTCCCCAACTCCAAATCATCTATGTAAATCATAAACAATTGCGTTCCCAACACTGATCCCTGAGGCACACCACTAGTCACTGATCGCCAACCAGAAAAACACCCATTTACCCCCACTCTTTGCTTTCTGTTAGCTAACCAATTCTCTATCCATGCTAATACATTACCTGTAACACCGTGCACCTTTATCTTAAGCAGCAGCCTTTGGTGCGGCACCTTGTCAAATACCTTCTGGATGACCATGATGCTTAGCAATAAATTGCTTTTGGCTAAAGCAAACAATATTCCTTAAAATCAATAATAATACATTCAAAATATCAGCATATGTGTCTTAAAATCATAATCACTCATTTGAATTTTTTACTGCATCTCATACGTGTAAATTGCTTCTTATTAGCTGATAAGCTTATTTTAAAAGTCATTTAAATGAATGCTGCGAGTTCTGTCAGTGCCTTAATGTCTAATGGTTTGAAAATCTTACCACCTCATTAGGATTTCCACTTACACAAGGCATTGAGGCATGCATTTTAAACAGCACACCAGCAAAACCTGTAGCTACCTGCAAACCTATCCCCAAGTCAACTGGCTAAACTCCAGCCTGCACCCACCTCCCCGACAATAAAGATCCCACCCTTATGGGCACTTTCTCCTAAAGTGAGTGGGCCAAACTGGGAATCTTCCCAACTCCTACTATCTGTCATGAACCCAGCTGATGTTACCTGCAAGGGTGTCCCAACTTGGAATATCAGTTTGTGGTGGTGTATAGCTTTGTCTACAGGAATGGTGTGAGGAGCCACGTGTGATACCCAATGAGAACAGTAGTCAGCCCAGTTGTTTTATAAGACTGATTAAAGACTACTTATTACAATGAAGAAAAGACACATGAACAGGACTGTAATGATCTAAGACAGTTATGTACAAGAGAGTTACTAAACACAGTTTAAGTGGGAATTACTCTTTTGATCCAAAATATATTTACAAGATCTGAACTCTTTCAGGACTTCCCTCTTCTCAAACAACATCCAATTCAATAAATCTATAAGAAAAGGCCAGCTTATAGTTAGAAGTTTAACAACACCAGGTCCCCAGTCCAACGTCGGCATCTCCACAGCTTATAGTTGCCACACTGTGTACGATTGAGTAATTGTTCTGGAGAACATCTCTTCTTGGTTCAGTGAAAATATGGGTTTTAACTGCCTCCACGAATCTTTCCTGCACTCTTGCTTCTGGTCTGCTAGCTAGAATCAGTTTACAAGCTGTTAAATGGAATCTGCCCCCCAGATTCCATGAAAAGGTTACCAATTGTACCATTGTTTCCCTTTGAAGATTCTCTCTGTACATCTGGCTGTCTGTCCCTTCAGCTTCTGTTAGTTCTAAATGATTAACATATGTATGTCATCCCTGAATGGTGCAATCATCTATCCAAAGTGTTTCCTATCAGTAGCACGATGTATTTACTTTGGGCTGTCTACCACTGCTAATCTCGTTATTGGGATTCACATCCCGTGAAATACCTTTTGCAATGCCGGTGCTTTTGAACCTGCTGGTACATTCATGCGCTAGCCCCTTGAGGATGCAAGTCCAGGCCTGTGTCTCCATTTTTCAGTAGACTGGGATGTTACAAAGGAAGAATTCAATTTCACAACAGCGTCTCCAGAGAAGAAAATACCCACTATAACTTTAAACCAACTCAACTCTGAAAGTAAGACCAGCGAATCCTATCTGCAGCTGAGCAGCACAGAACAAACTATCAACTGTGAATTTGTTTTATTTTTACAAATTCTAATTTGGCCAAAGTTATCCTAACCCAACTGCAGTGTGTGTGTGCGTGCACGTGTATGTGTGTGTGCACATGTGTGTGCGTAAACGTGTGTACAAGTGTGTGTGTGCGTGTGTTTGTGTGTGTGCATGTGCGTGTGTATATGTGTGGGTACAAGTGCGTGTGTGTATGTGTTGTGTGTGCATGTACCTGTGTGTGTGCGTGTACATGTATGTGTGTATGTGTACGTGTGTGTGTACCCAGGTCAGTTTCTTTTAGTGTAACAAAACCAACTTCTTTGTTAAACTCAAGAAAACTCGCCTGACTAGTTCTTTATAATCATAGCATAGTTAAGTACCCACTAAAATTGGCAAGGATATCCTTATCCAAAGCAAAATCTTGTTGCGGTCAAGTGAGAAGATGTAAGGAGGGGAGATCTCCAACCCGTGCTCATCTCTCGTAACGGCACAACACTTCCCCAAATTGACTGTCAGTGACCGAGAGACCCCAACAAGGCTGGGATAGGAAAATGGGGAAAAGATACTGGTACAGCAGCAACTACAGACTTCTGAGGTTGTATCAGAAGATCATTTCCTTTGCAGTGACTTGACCTGTTGCCATGAGGTGTTTAATGTTTCATTGCACTGACTTTCCCTAGGCAGTTGGACAAAAATATCCAAAAGATTAAAATGAAAGGATTGTAATCTCTGAAGCCTTGTGATGTGAACATATATCAGAGGAGTACACAGTAAGCAATCATAGTTCAACCATCTGCTTGTGTTCCATTTTAAAGATACAACAAAAAAAATGATGCCCTTACATAATAAAATTACAGATAAACTGAAGAGAATGGCATTTACCTTGGACAACAGTACAAATAGATAATGAATCAACAGCACATTTTACATGCCACAAAGTAAGTTGCTGGAGAAAATTTGGGTGAGTGAAAAAGGCTGAGATTTTGCCATTGCCGCAGTTGTGTTACGGCCCAGGACCAATTTCAACCTCTTGAAGTTTTATTTGGTTCAAGGGGACTTTGACTGAAGCTCCAAATTTAGAATCATAGAATCCCTACAGTGCAGAAGGAGGCCATTTGGCCCTTCGAGTCTGCACCAACAACAATCCCGCCTAGGCCCTATCCCTGTAACCCCCACATATTTATCCTGCTAATCTCTCTAATCTACGCATCCCAAGACACCAAGGGAGAATTTAGCATGGCCAATGCACCTAACCCGCACATCTTTGGACTGTGGGAGGAAACAGGAGCACCCGGAAGAAACCCATGCCGACACGAGGAGAAAGTGCAAACTCCACACAGACAGTGATCCAAGCTGGGAATCGAACCCAAGTCCCTGGAGCTGTGAGGCAGCAGTGCTAACCACTGTGCCACTATGCCGCCCATCGATGGCATTGGTGCCATTGGTTTGCCCTCTGACTACATGCACCAAGTGCCTTTGTATGGTTATTTTGCTCCATGTTTTCTGTTGCATAAGGCAAATTTTCATATCATGATCAAAGCAACATATAGCCGAGAACCCCCACATCAGACCCAATGACTTATCATAAATCAGCATCCACAGTATTTTGCTTTTTTTAATTCATTCATGGGACATGGGCATCACTGGCTGGCCTGCATTTATTGCCCATCCCTAGTAACCCAAGCGCAATTAAGAGTAAACCACGTGTTGTGGCTCTGGAGTCACTTGTAGGCCAGACCAGGTAAGAACAGCAGATTTCCTTCCCTCAAGGACATTAGTGAACCAGATGGGTTTTTCCCACAATCGACACTGGTTTCATGGTCATCAGTAGATTCTTAATTCCAGATATTTTTTATTGAATTCAATTGAATTATTCAAAGTTTATCGAATTCCCACCATGGCCTTATTGATGGCAAGATCAGGCTCAAAGGGCCACATTTTTCTACTCTTGTTTCCATCATCCTATGTTTCCCACTATCTACACAAGACTGGCACTATGAAGCGCTGCTACAAAAGACCTGGAATAACTGGAGTGTAAGCCCACTCGGTTGTTGATCAGCGTCCCATAACTCACATTAGGACCCCACTTTGCATATACAGGACACCTAATGTCAGTTTCAGGTGAATTTTCACCACAACTGAAGGCCGTCAGCTTCCAATTTGACTGCCACCGCACTCCTTGGAGGCAAGGGGCATGAAGGTGCATAGCTGTTATCTTCCACTTGAACTTCAATTGTTCATCCAAGAAGTTAGTGGAGCAAGGACAAAGGTCCATCCTGACATGATACTTTGGCTCTATTCTCTCTCCACGGATGCTGTCAGACAGGCTGAGTCTTTCCACCATTTCCTGCTTTTGTTTCAGATTCCAGCATCCACAGTATTTTGCCTTATTCAATATTTCCCCCTTTGTCTCATGCCATGAAAGGCATCAGAAGATAAATAGAGCTCCAAGATAGTAGGGTAACCAAGAAGCTGTAAGTAGGAGACGCGTGGGTGAAAACTGGGGACGCAAGTGAGAGTAGGAGTTATTGAACCTAGCATTAGGATCAGAATCCACAAGAAGCCTTTGAAGCAAGATGCGCTGTGATTCTTAAAGGTATCACTGCACTTGAGCCCAGTGTACAAAGGACAGACAGCATGGTTTTGTATGAGGGAGGTCATGTCTCACTAATTTAAATGAGATTTTTGAAGAGGTGAATGATTGACGAGGGAAGTGCTGTGGATGTTGTCTGCATGGACTTTAGTAAGGCATTTGACAAGGTTCCTCATGGCAGGCTGGTGCAAAAGATTAAATCCCATGGGATCAGGGGTGAACTAGCTAGATGGATTCAGAACTGGCTTGGCCATAGAAGACAGAGGGTGGAAGGGTGTTTTTCTGAATGGAGGTCTGTAACTAGTGGTGTTCCACAGGGATCAGTGCTGGGAACTCTGCTAATTGTAATATATACAAATGACTTGGAAGAAAACATAGCTAGCTTGATTACCTAGTTTGCGGATGATACTAAGATTGGCGGAGTTGCAGATAGTGATCAAGGTTGTCAGAGAATACAGCAGGATATAGATCGGCTGGAAAATTGGGCGGAAAAATGGCAAATGGAATTTAATCCGGACAAATGTGAGGTGATGCATTTTGGTAGACCCAATTCAGGTGGGAGCTATAAAATAAATGGCAGAATAATCAGGAGTATAGACACACAGAGGGATCTGGGGGTACAAGTCCACAGATCCCTAAAAGTGGCACCACAGGTGGAAAAGGTGGTGAAGAAAACATATGATATGCTTGCCTTCATTGGATGGGGCATCGAGTGCAAAAGTTGGCAAATTATGTTACAGTTGTATAACATGATTAGGCCACATTTGGAATACTGTGTCCAGTTCTGGTCACCACACTACCGGAAGGACTTTGGAGAAGGTACAGAAAAGGTTTACCAGGATGTTGCCTGGTATGGAGGGTATTAGCTATGAGGAGAGATTGAATAAACTGGGATTGTTCTCCCTGGAAAGACGGAGGCTGAGGGGCGACTTAATAGAAGTTTATAAAATTATGAGAGGTATGAATAGGGTGAACAGTTGGAAGCTTTTTCCCAGGGCAGAAATGACAATTACAAGGGAACACAAATTCAAGGTAAGGGGGGAAAGGTTCAGTGAAGATGTGCGGGGGAAGTTTTTTACACAGAGGGTGGTGGGGACCTGGAATGCACTGCCAAGTGAGGTGGTTGAGGCAAATACATTAGTGACAATTAAAACTTATCTGGATAGACACATGAACAGACAGAGAATAGAGGGATATAAGTGGTTGATCTAAATAGGACAACGTAATCGGCACAGGCTTGGAGGGCTGAAAGGCCTGTTCCTGTGCTGTACTGTTCTTTGTTCTTTGTTCTTTAAAAGCACCCAGCAGAATTAAGGACCCCATGCACCCCGGACATACTCTCTTCCACCTTCTTCCGTCGGGAAAACGATGCAACAGTCTGAGAACATGTACCAACCAACTCAAGAACAGCTTCTTCTCAGCTGCTATCAGACATTTGAATGGACCTACCTCGCATTAAGTTGATCTTTCTCGACACCCTAGCTATAACTGTACTACTACATTCTGCACTCTCTCCTTTCCTTCTCTATGAACGGTATGCTTTGCAGAGCGCGCAAGAAACAATACTTTTTACTGTATACTGATACATGTGATAATAATGAATCAAATCAAATTTACCCTACATATCTCGGGATACTAAGAGGCAATTAAGCAAGGCCAATCCACCTAACCTGCACATCTTTGGATTGTGGGAGAATACCAGAACACCTAAAGGAAACCCACGCAGACACAGGGAGAATGTGCAAACTCCACATCATTCTTACCGGCTATATCTCAAAAAGTGAGTGAAAATACTCTTATGGCAATAATTTGATTTCCAATTGAGGGTCCCATCTCTTGATCTGTTCAACCTAAAGATATGCTAATGCTTTCGTATTATCCAGAGGATTCTATTGCCTCCTGGATTGACAAGGTCTTGATCTATAGGCATATTGTTTAAAGCTTTCACAGTAAGCTATTGAACTAGCTGTCTGATTTTCCCATGGATCAACACCAAAGGGTGGTCATCTGCAGCCAAGTATTTGTAACAGAGAATACCAGCAGTGCTGTTTCGCAGGGCAGCGTGCTGGGGGCTCTCTGTGTTCCTAATATTCATCAGTAACCTCAACAATGACCTTGAGTGCTGGCCAATTGTCTACTGTTGCAGGGACTGAGGCTGGGGAAGAGGAAATGGTCTCTGAATGCAGAGTAGCTAACAGTACGAGTTGGACATGGGGGATGGGCTGTGTGCAATGTAGCCAGGATCAGATTAGCAACCTTAACATCTTATCAAGCCTTGCAGTCGACACTTAAAAATTTATAGTCATTTATATAGGCACACAAAGGTAGCTTTTGTTCCAGGCAATGTGCTTTGTACTTGCGGTGATAATAAGTCATTCTAACAACAGTTATAAAATCATGGGACACATCAATGAGGGCTCTCTGTCTTCACAACTGAAGGTATATCCTCTGCATATGAATAAGATCTGTCCCTGGTGGAGGTGTGATTCTGCAAGGGAACTTTATGTCACAGTTGTCAAGGCACCTAACAGATGAAAGTCTCATGCCTGCCTGTAAATATAAATTCAAGTCAAAATGTTGTCTAGTGCCTAAGTCTACTAGCCATTTCTCAAGTCATTCTGCTAAATACGTGGGAAATTAACAGTGGAGGATTTTAATTAAAGCATTTGCAAGAAGTGGGCTTTGGAAAGAAACGTCACTTGCCTGGTCACACGGCAGCTGGCTAAGCATGGAAATAATATTCACATAAACTCGCAAGAAAAACGACATCTTGAAAAACTATATTCACAGCTGATGAAGTATTCTTGAAGTACTTTCCCTCCCTCCAGTGGTTCAGCGGATAACTGCACTGACCGGTTTTATATTGGGCCACACAGGCCTGGAAGACCTGACTCCATCCACACTGAACTCAACTAGTTTAGTGACACCCTCATTAGTTTTGACAAAGCGTCATCTGGACTCGAAACGTTAGCTCTTTCCTCTCCTTACAGATGCTGCCAGACCTGCTGAGACTTTCCAGCATTTTCTCTTTTAGTTTAGTGAGTTAGCTGATCTCAACAGCTGTGGCAACAGAGCTAAAATGGACTTCGGTCCCATTCAATTTGAGAGGGAATATTCAGCCAACGATTCTTCTCCCCACACTTTCCTGTCTATCATTAAGTCATCCCTAAAGGAAAAAGCTTGTGCGTAAGCAAAGGAGATAGGGTCATGATATTAAGTACTCCATACTTTAAGTGGTTAGCACCGCTGTCTCACAGCGCCAGGGACTCGGGTTCAATTCCCAACTTGGGTGACTGTCTATGTGGAATTGGCACATTCTCCCCATGTCTGCGTGGGTTTCCTCCAGGTGCTCTGGTTTCCTCCCACAGTCCAAAGTTGTGCGGGTTAGGTTTATTGGCCATACTAAATTGCCCCGTAGTGTCAAGGGGACTAGCAGGGTAAATACATGGGGTTATGGGGATAGGGCCTGGGTGGTCGGTGCAGACTTGATGGGCCAAATGGCCTCCTTCTGCACTGTAGGGATTCTATAATTCGATTCAATAATTGCTTGCATCTACAAGAAAGACACATCCTTTCTCAACAATTCCCGTAGCTACAAAGATCATTGAGTTAAATCAGGAATGTATGGAGACAAGGAATTTAAGGAGACTCAAATATCTTCTAAGATCATAATTCTTGAGGAATTAGCATGCTCTTAATATCTTCTATGTCACTTGGAGTGGACATTTGTAAATATTGGAATATACAGAGTGTAAGAAATTGATCTGCTGCACATTGATCTCTCATTTCAGACTGTTGAACATCAATCCTTCATCAATTGTGTCAATATATTCAGGTTGTGATCATGTTCTTGCTTTGTTCCTTCCACAGCTTGGTACAGCGCAAGTAATGCAGTCTGTGTGAACCTGAAAGAGATCCTGAAGGAGGTTGTTGAAACTAATATCAGTTGAATGGGGCACCAAATGTCGTAACAGATCAGAACATCGGAACAGGAGTCATCCATCCAGCCTCTCGAGCCAACTCCACCTTTCAACAAGATCATGGCTGATCTGTGGCCTAACTCCATGCATCTGCTGCCCTTGGCCCATATCTCTTGATACTCCTGCTCAATAAAAAATTGTCTATCTCAGACTTAAACCTAACAATTGAGCCAGCATTGGAGAAAGAGAGTTCCAAACGTTCAGATGTACTGACCACTGGCCTTGCTTACCATCATTGATTTGATTTGATTTATTATTAACATACAGTGAAAAGTATTGTTTCTTACGCGCTATACAGACAAAGCACAGCATACATAGAGAAGGAAAGGAGAGGGTGCAGAATGTAGTGTTACAGTCATAGCTAGGGTGTAGAGAAAGATCAACTTAATGCAGGGTAGGTCCATTCAAAAGTCTGACGGCAGCAGCGTCAAGCTTCGAGACAAATTTTGCACCTGTAAATCTCAGGTCTAACTCTTATAACATGCCTATTTTGCAAGGACAGCATTTCAAAGTCGTGATTAAACCCCCTGGATTGAGGCATACTCTCAATGATCTGCCTTTCTTTATGACACATGTGATTGAGCTGCATTAATCTGTGTGCCCTTCCACTCTTCTAATGATGCCAGCTTTCTCCTTGTTGTCTTTTTCAACCTTTCATGTATGTGGATGCTGCGCTTACATGGTGGATCAATTGACGGGTCTGCATTCTCCTGAAAGTGTAATATTGCATCTCCCTTGAAACTGAAATTTTGTCAAAACGTTCTGGATATTGCAATGTTAGGTCATGAGCTGAGGTGATGGAGGTCGATTCTGAAGTTGGGCTGTCTTCGTACATCTGACTGTTTCCATGCATTGTTACTAGTGTGAGGTCATGACATGCCGGAAGACCTGCAATCGCTGGGTTTTTAGTTGTCACAATGTAGAACATCTGTGACTCCCAGGAGAATTTACTGTATTTGCTCTCCAGGGCGATGGATCCCGCACGTGGAATTAGTAAGCCATTGTCGGCTGAGGTTTCACAGCAATGGGTTTTGCCATGGCCTTCCACGTCTGTGGATACATGTCCTTTAGCATTCACAAGGGTAGTATGTTGGCACTTTCCCCGTGTCAATCTTGGTTAATAATGAATAGTTACTTATTTTTGTTGGACAGATAATGTGAATTTTGGTAAACATGTCAAACAGAGAATCATAGAATCCCTACAGTGCAGGAGGAGGCCATTCAGCCCATTGTACTGTACTGACCACAATCCCACCCAGACTCTATCCCCACAACCCCACATATTTACCCTTCTAATCCCCCTGACACTAAGGGGCAATTTAGGATGGCCAATCAACCTAACCTGCACATCTTTGGAATGTGGGAGGAAACTGGAGCACAGAGAGGAAACCCACGCAAACACGGGGAGAATGTGCAAACTCCACACAGACAGCGACCAGAGGCTGGAATCAAACCTGGGTTCCTGGTGCTGTGAGGCAGCAGTGCTAACCACTGTGCCACCGTGTGATAGCACCAATGTTTTGTACAAGACTGATGTTGTGCGACATGTGTTCACCACTCTTTGACCTTTTGTGCACATCAGCATAATCTTCTAAGTTGTCAATCATCTCAGGTATATGTTTCCGATGGGATACTAGATGGTCATTCTTACTGCATGAAGGTACTTGTTGTGTATGATCTGTTTGGATCAGTCACTGCTCTATGTAGCTGCATCAGCCTTTTCTCTAATGCATTGCCACTGCCAATGGCCCTTCCTGCCGCATGCTTTGCAGAAGTTTCCATGGTGCCTGCCACACCTTCTACGTGTGTTGCTTGGTTTGGGTGTTCGTGTTAGTGTTTGAACAATTGGGATTGTACTTAGGACCTGTATGCTTTGTTGACCTGCAAGGATCGCTTCGTACTTCCTTCCATCTTTGCATAGTTTTTTGATACGATGCACTTTGGTCTTGTCTGGGATCATTTTGGAATGCTTCCTTGGGAGCAGATGCAATCACCATTCTGTCTGCTAGCTGTGCATTTGAAAGGTCACACTATGTACCCTTTTCTCTGTATCTGCTGATGAAATGGTCTATGGATTCTGTAGGCTGCTGTCAATATGACATGAACTCGATCTAGTCAATGAATGCTGAAGTTTAACATGATTCTGAATTGGCCTCACAATATGGGTCATGGCCGGAAATTTACCTCCTCGCCCGCCCCGATTCCGGGGCAGAACAGAATTCTCCATTGGCCTCGGGCAGGATTTTACGAGCCTTGCCCGAACGAAGTCGTAAAATCCCACCCCATATCTTCTGGGGATCCTTTAGCTCTTCTGTTAAGCCTGACATGTACAACCTGTGTGTACCTTCATTCCCAGTTGCTAGGTGATTCAGACACACCTGAATCAAGAAGCCAGACCTCTTTATGCTGCTTAAACATTTTGAATTCAGATAATGTGTCAGCTGCATCCCAATTCACACTGAGGAATTTTGTAGACATTCTGACAATATCCTTTTGACTTTCCTTCTTGTGTAGTACCTGGCATGAGTGTTGCTGTAGCCACTTTTGTGCACTTTTCCAGAGCTCCATTCATGAAGACAAGCTGTGGTAGGAACACACCATGGAGTAATGTTATCTTTGATCCTTTTATTCAATTTATTGTTCAGCAACTCTCAAAGTCACCTGTTATAATCACGACCTTCTCTGGTCTGATTTGTACTATTTGTTGGCGTCTCCGTTGCTTACTATCACTCACCTCTGTAATAGAGTGAACCCGGTGCTGGTCCTCTCGATGCGTTGTCCCACCCATTGAACTGACAGACTCTGAGCTGTAATCTCACCATGAGGGATCCGTTTGCTTACCAGCTCTTTACCTGAGCACTAGCTCAATGCTATGCCTTCAAATCTTTACTTCACAGTCACCACAGAGCGTTTTCAATCATCTTATCGAATTCATAGAATCCCTACAGTGCAGAAGGAGGCCATTCAGCCCATCGTGTCTGCACCAACTTTCCAACAGAGCATCCCATCCAGGCTGTATCCCTGTAACCCCACGTATTTACTCCTCTAATCCCCCTAACCTACACATCTTGGGAAACTAAGGGGCAATTTAACACGGTCAATCCACCTAACCAGCACATCTTTGGACTGTGGGAGGAAACCAGAGCACCCGGAGGAAACCCACACAGACACAGGGAGAATGTGCAGACTCTACACAGACAAACAGTCACCCAAGGCTAGAATTGAACCCGGGTCCCTGGCGCTGTGAGGCAGCAGTGCTAACCACTGTGCCACCGTGCCGCCAGAAGCAGAAACTTTGTTATGGGCTGACCAAAGTTTCCAGGGCTTTCTCATGCCGAGCAACATGATCTAAGGCTGTTCACTATGTCATTTAAAGTTTATTTGTTAGTGTCACAAGTAGGCTTACATTAACACTGCAATGAAGTTACTGTGAAAATCCCCTAGTCGCCACACTCCAGTGCCTGTTTGGTTAAGTGTGTTCTTATAATTATATAATACCTTGGACTTATTTATTGTACAAGACACAAGGCACTAATTACTTATTATCTACACCACATGGACTGCAGTGGTTCAAGAAGATGTCTCAACACCATCTTCTCAATGATAATTAGGGATGGACAATACATGCTGGCCTAGCTAGCGATGCCCACATCCCATGAATGGATTTTTAAAAAATCCTTGTAATCTACTTCACTCAAAACTGTACAAATCTCCAGAACCAGGAATATTTATCGATTTTAACTAACAATGGACAGATCAACTGGCAGAAAAGTGCCAGCCTCTAGTGAATTGACATTAAATTGTCAAGTAGACAGAGGTGGTGGCACATTGGTATAATGTCAGGAGGTGGTTGCCCTGGGAGTCCTCAACATTGAGTCTTGACCCCATAAAGTCTCAGGGTATCAGGTCAAACATGGAGCGGGAAACCTCTTACCGATCACCACTTACTACCTCCCGCCACCCCTCAGGTAATGAATCAGTGCTTGTCCAATCTGAACAACCCTTGGGAGAAACGCTGAAGATGGTAAAGGCACAGATGTACTCTGAGTGGGAGCCTTCAGTGCCTAGCAGCTAGAATAACTCCATCGCACCACGACGTACTGATCTGGACGAGGCCTGTGGCATGTGCTGAGGACCCACCAAGAAGGAAAACCTACTCGACCTAACCCTCCCCAATCCACCTGCTGCCAGTGCATTTGTCCACACCAGTATTGGGAGAAGTGACCACCACGTGGATTGCAGCGGTCCTAGGAGGTGACTCACTACCATCTTCTCAAAGGGCAATTAGGGATGGGCAATAAATGCTGATCTTGCCAGCATCACACACACCCTATGAAAGGGAAAAAAGAACCCTTTTCATTTGCCATGTACTTACACTCCAAATCAAATTATATTTCTATAACACTGCATTCAGACTCCTTACTGCTCCCATTATCTTTGTGTCAGTTACAGCGAGCACTGACATTGATTATCAACACTGTATCCATTGCTTCTGTTTCTCATCTTCACCAATTCTATTTCACCAGTGTTAGAAGCTTTGTTATTGTGAAGGCAGATAGAGAACTAAGGTACATAGCAAGGGCGAGCCATAATGAAACAGAAAGAACTATAATATTTTTGTTCAGTTGTTGTCCTTGCTTGTGGCGGGTAATATGAAGGCTCTGGAAAAGGTTCAGTAAAGAGTCACTAGAATGATACATAGTTTTAAATTGTTATGTCACAAGAGGGTTTAAAGAGCAAGGACTTTTGTGATTATTTCATTGACGTATTGAAAATGATCAAGGGGCCACATTTGTGTAGATAGATTGTTTGAACCAGCTAGGTTACAGAAAATGGCCCTTCACATGAACTTTGCAAGAATAGAATTGGGTAAATGTCAGGAGGTTTCAGTTTGTGCGGACATGTTATTTATTAGTGTCACAACTAGACTTACATTAACACTGAAGTTACTGTGAAAATCCCCTAGTCACCACACTCAGGTGCCTGTTCGGGTACACTGAGGGAGAATTTAGCATGGCCAATACACCCTAACCAGCACGTCTTTCAGGCTGTGAGAGGAAAACGGAGCGCCTGGAGGAAACTCACGCAGACACGGGGAGAACGTGCAGACTCCGCACAGACAGTGACCCAAGACGGGAATCGAACACCGGTCTCTGGTTCTGCGAGGCAACAGTGCAAAACATTGTGCTATTTACCCGCTGGGTGTGGGAGGATAGCTTGATTACACCAATTCACAAAAGGTGTTGGACCAAATCCTTGCTGTGGCAGTTATCACTGCAGGTGTGAGGTGCTGACATATCCCAGTCAATGAACCCATTTTATAACATTAGAGGTTTAGTTATATAGCACATGATCTCAGGACTTCCCAAGGTGCTATAGAACAGTATAGTCACTACGTTAATAGAGAAAAACATGACAGCCATATTGCACACTGAAAACTCCCACAAACTGCAGTGAGGTCATAATCAGATTGTCCTCTTTAGGTATGGATGAGGGATGAATACTGGTGAGAACAATTCCCCTGGCTGTCTTCTAATGCCATGGAATCTTCTTTGTCCACCTGTGAGGAAGGACAGACCCTCGGTTAAGTACCTCAGCTGAATGACAGCACTTCCGACCTTATAGCATTCTCTAGGTATGACACACAAGTGGCAGCTTTAGACTACGCGCTCAAAACCTACACAGTTTTGGCCCTTCCCTCACTATGTAATTGGACACACCCCACCCCCAACTCACCCCCATAACTCCCCAATACTGAACTATGATTTCCATCTGACTTGACTTTTCTGATCCCTTTCTCCCTCCTCCCTGGTCCTCAGCTGTAAACTCTGATCTCCCTTTCCCTTCAATTTCCTTCCAGCCTAGACTCTCTGGCTGACAAAACTTGTTCCCTAACACACCCCCCCCCCCCCCCCCACCACCTCAGCTTCTGACCTCCCTGCCCCCAATCTCCCCTCACCTCCAGTCTCCTCTTCAGCCTCTAGCATCTGATTTTCTCCCCCCTCACCCCCCCCACTTACAAACATTTTATCCTCTCCAATCCTCACGTCAACCCTTGACTGCTCTTTTCCAATATCCACTACCACCCCTCACGCCGCTCCCATCTCCACGCGTTCATGAACTCTCCCTCCACCCTATCCACTCCCTGACTGCAGCCTGGGGATCAAAGGTTGACTAGATCACCAGCCAACCAATCGGAAAACCTGACAGATTGCAGAGAGACAAAATATCAATCATGTCCTATCATTAAGTTGAGCAGAACTTGGGGAGAAACCTGTTTCCCCACATTTTTCCAAATATAAATAACCCCCTCCCCAATTACTCCCAACATCCTGATAAAGACCAGGGCCTTTGCTTCAACTCATCGATGTGATAATATTTCATTCTAATACAGATACAGTTTGCATCCATAAGCACCAATAAGTTACTAGAGAAACATAAATATTAATAATTCATGACCACAACCATCTAGAAAGACTAGGCAGCAGATGCATGGGAACAACACCACCTGGAATTCCCCTCCGAGCCACTCACCATCCTGACTTGGAAATATGCTGCTGTTCCTTCGCTGTCGCTGGGTCAAAATCCTGAAACTCCCTCCCTAACAGCACTGTGGATGTACCTACCTCACATGGACTGCAGTGGTTCAAGAACACATGGGTAAGGTTAGGGGCGGCACGGTAGCACAGTGGTTAGCACTGCTGTCTCACAGCGCCAGGGACCCGGGTTCAATTCAGACATCGGATCACTGTCTGTGTGGAGTTTGCACATTCTCCTCGTGTCTGCGTGGGTTTCCTCCGAGTGCTCCGGTTTCCTCCCACACTCCAAGGATGTGCAGGTTAGGTGGATTAGCCATGATAAATTGTCCCTTCATGTCAGGGGGATTAACAGGGTAAATATGTGGGGTTACAGGGATAGGGCCTTGGTGGGATTTTTGTCGGTGCACATTCGATGGGCCGAATAGAAATCATAGAATCCCGACAGTGAAGAAGGAGACCATTCGGTCCATCGAGAGTGCACCGACAACAATCCCACCCAGGCCCTATCTCCGTCACCCCACACATTTACCCCACTAATCGCTCTAACCTACGCACCCCAGGACACTTATCATGGCCAATCAACCTAACCCACACATCTTTCTGTCATGGGGGAAAACCGCAGCACCCAGAGGAAACCCACGCAAACACGAGGAGAACGTGCAAACTCCGCACAGTGACCCAAGCCGGGAATCGAACCCAGATCCCTGGAGGCAGTGGTGCTAACCACTGTGCTGCCGTGCCGCCTCATTCTGCACTGTAGGGATTCTATGATTCTATGAAGGTGTTCTTTTGGAAAGTCACTGCAGACTCAATGAACCAAATGGTTTCCTTCAGCACTGTAGGGATTCTATGGTTCTAGTAGGAGTGGAAGGTTTTGAGTGCAGTTTGCTATGTGTACGTGAGCTCTTTTCCATTGAAATGCCAGTTTCACTCTCTTATCTATTGAGAGTGATGCTGACACCAAAGCTTTGCTCAGGGTAACTCTCAGAGACAATTGCAACACCCTTTCCTGCAGTCAAGCAAGAAAGCAGCTAGAGGGCACTATTGTGCATGCACCCCGATCAAATCCCCAATTGTACCCCCCGGTCACTGCCCCTGATCACAGCCCCTCCCTCAATCGCCTTCTCTGATCGCTGCCCCCATTTGTTCCCCCCAGCTGATCACCTCCCTCAATTCCTCCCCGGATGATCGCAGCCCCTGTTCACCCACCCCAGCTGATTGCCATCTCCGATTCTCCCCCCAGTCAATCGCCACCCACAATTCCCCCTCTCCCGGCCGATCATGGTGGGGACCACACGTGATCCTTGCCGATGAGGACCTCCACTGGTGAAACTGTTAAGGCAAATGAGCCCAGACGATTGTGTCCCAGGCTCACTAATACTATTAAGATTCATTTAGAAATAATTAAAGGGAAGAGCGTGAGGCTGCATACATCGACTTAACAGGGCCGGTAATATCGCGAGTGGCGAGAAACTGGGTATGAATCCAATTTTTCACCTCTCTCGCAATCTTACCGGCTCACAACGCCAATCAACTGGCGTGACAAGCCAGTAAGGTTGCCCCCAGAATCTTTTTATTCAGGTGAGTGCAGACCGCTCCATTAAACTCTATCACTTTGGACAACGGACCCTCTCTGAGAAGGGGGATCCACCAACCATTTAATCTAATCACTTTAATCAATGGCCAGTAGGGGGAGTGCATGGAGCCTATTCATGCCGAGAAGCTGGCTGCTGACTGCTAGAGGGCACTATTGTGCATGTAGCCCAATCACAGCAGCCTCCGCCCCTCCGATCGCCCCCTTGATCACTGCCCCTGATCACAGCTCCTCCCTCAATCGCCGTCTCTGATCACTGTCCCATATGCTTCCCCCGCCAGCTGATCACCACCCTCAATTTCCCCCACCCTGGACAATCGCCACCCTAGCTGGCTGTGACCAAATTTAGTAACTGGCTACTTTGTGAATGAAGGTCATGTGATGGAAAGCTCATCCTTTGTATGAAAAAAGAATCTACTTTTCAAGGGTCAGACAGACCATGAATGAGTGACAGCAAGAAAAGAATTGTGGTCCCTCTCTCTCTCTCTCGCTCTCCAGTCATTCTACAAGCATGTGCCCTGTCTGTATCTGACCAGCCAGTATCTTCAATGTAAACCGATCAGTTGCTTAATGAGAAAAAGACAGAGATTAACCATCAAGATTTTAAACCGTCTCTGAGCAGAAACCGGAAAACTCAATGAATTTGGCCTGAAACCATGCAACGCGTCAATCTATGGGATCTGTATGTGATTGACTGCCTTGTGGACATGCTTAAACAATTTAATCTACTCTCCCGCCTTGTAATCTATTTCTGTGCATGTGTGAGTGTCCCCTTTGGATGCCTGTGTTTGTGTATGAGAGTTTTTATCATTTATTATCTGTCGAGTGTTAAGGACAATAAACATTATTCATTTTTCTTTTAAAACTGCCGAGACAACCTGGCTTTGTGTGTCTTTTACAGTCTCAGCACTTAAACAGTTAAACATCCACTAATTTCACAAGCAAACTCTTTTTGCAAATACCCGTTGCAGTCAACCGAGAGAGGAGGGCCCATTCTACCTCCTGTCTCCTGGCTCTAACACATGATCATGAAGATAAAGTTAGTTTATTTGTTAGTCGCAAGTAAGGCTTACATTAATACTGCAATGAAGTTACTGTGAAATTCCCCTTGTCACCACACGCTGGCACCTGTTTGGGTCAATATACCTAACCTACACATCTTTCAGACTATGATAAGAAACCAGAGCACCCGGAGGAAACCCACGCAGGCACGGGGAGAACGTGCAGACTCCGCACAGACAGTGGCCCAAGCCGGGGATCGAACCCGGGTCCCTGGCACTGTGAGGCAGCAGTGCTAACCACTGTGCTACCGTGTCGCCCATGGATAAATATGGATGAGTGAGGCTGCCTAGCTCATCCTGTTGTGGAAGCCCACCATTACCTAGCCTCCGTCAATGCCCTCTCTTCCTGAACACCCCACATCAAGCAGCCACCTGGTCCTTGAAATTTTCTAGGGTTTCTGCTTCTCCTCCCTGAAACTGAAGCTATACCACCCAGTTGTGATTTAGTGTGAGAAAGGACACCCAGATTTTAGCTCTGAGCTGGGCTTTCTCTAGTTTTGTGTCACTGTCCCTGTTGGCGCAATTTAAATTGTTCCATTCCATCTGGAATGTTGATACCACCTTGCATTCCTTTCAGATTTGAAAAAAAACAAAGGGCTTCCATAAGATTACAACACAGAAACAGGCCAGTCCATGTTGGCGAACATTCTCTACTTCTGCAATCCTCGCCACATGTACCCAGCACTGTTCCCATAATTCTTTGCAACTTTGGTCACCTTGCCAGACTTTCCAAACTTCTTTGAATCTCTTCTCGGAGTGTCGCAAATAATTTACAGTGAAATGTAACTCTCCAAACACATAGACCACAATGCGTGTGCACTGAATAACGAAGGAAGATAACAGCAATAATTTCTGACTGAATATTTTTTAATTTTGTTTTTGAAATAGGTCAAAGCAATTTGTTTTCCAGGAAATTGAAAGTTACTTTCTTAATGTAATACTGAATCGAATTTAGCGCTGTGTTGCAATACTAAATGGAATTTCTACATCTCTTCAACTGAGCAAATTGCCTTCAAGAAATGTCCTTTTATCATCTTACCTTGATCTGAACAGGCATGAGTGTGTCTTGAATCATCAGCCCCGAGACACAAAAATCAGGACAGACACATTTCTAGCCCTTGAGGTTTATCATAGATCTTTCGGCACTGCAAGTTAGGTTGACAGTTGGTAAGCAACCCACCCGTGGACGAGGATCTGCTGAGCCCCAACTCCACACTCGCCTCCAAGGTAAATGCGGTGCCAGTATCTCGGCTGCTGGCTGCAAGTGCCAGATCGAGTGGTAGGGTCTCTTCACTGGTCTCTTTGGGTTGCTGTGGCTGGTGTTGAGACTCAGTGTGTTAACCTAACCCCTAGGTTTTGCATTTGTTTTGGCGTTAGGGTGTGAGCATGAAGTGTTTTACTCCAGGTATGATTCAAGTGAATCACTCGGAAGCTTTCATAAAATAAAGTTCATTTCAGAATACGGTTAGAATATAACAAAAATAATTAGCATAACTTTTACTAATTACAAGACTTAAATATGACACATTATAACAGCAAGATATCTCTGTTGTTCCAATTTAAAACAATATCCCACATACAGAAACCTGTCTTCAGAATTAGTTAGCACAAATACAGGTATGCTCTTGTGATGCTGGATTTCCTGCTTTGTGACACCTATGGACAGAAATCCAAGCCAGCAGTTTTCACAGAAGGATATACCCTCAAGACAGCAACACCTCAGAGAGTTAAACTTAGTCTTTGGCAGCTTCCAGTCTCCAGTCTTCAGAAAGGAGTAAAAACATTGCTGTGTCGCTCAGTTCCCAGCAGCTTCTGAAAAACTAAACTAAAATTGGGCTTCTCTGTGAAGCATAGCTGTCCCCCAGTCATATGATATGCCCTGTAAATCACCCCCATCAAGCTCTATTCTGCCATCCCAGGGGAACATTGAAACAACAGATCACTGCAGTAGTTCAGATTAAAACCAACATTATGTCAATTATTACTGCTTCAGTAACAATAAAGAACACCGCCCGCAGACAACAAGGTGCCGACAAAACCCCAGCTGAAACATCCTGCAATGAAACATGATTAAAATACATTTCTTAAAGGTACAGTACCATCACACTGGGCAGGCTGCAGTTCTTGACTGTCTGAAAGCAGGAACTCAGAATGGAGAAGGGAGGGTGGGAAATCAGAAGCCAATGCTGACACCATCTGCAGTTTGCACATCATGTCAGAATGAGGGTAAGCTGGCAGTGAGAAGAGGCATAAGGCAGGAACATGCTGTCACCCTCAATGGTCTCAGCAATGCTGGATGCTGCAGGCGTATACACAGCCAGCCCCATGACCCAGAGAGCCATTTCCTCTGTGTGGCTTAGGAGATGCCAACTCTGCTCTATTGCCTTCCACTATGTCCTGCATGAGAGAGAGGGCAGACTGTCCATGATTGTGTTGCACTGTGTTTGAGTGATGTGCACGCCATGGCTGAATAGCTGGAGTATGTGGATGCAGTGAGGGGCCTGTGCGAGTCTTATGTTGGCTGGTGTGTGAGGGTGAGGTGGAATATATGAATGAAAGGCATGAGGGTGAAGTAACAGGGAGTATTGCTGGGAATGTGGTGAGTGGTTGAGAAGTTGATGGCATGATGGGTGTGAGCTGTCATGTGAAGATGTACTCACTGAAGTTAATTAAGATCCTTAGGTTCAGACTCTAAAAGTTGACCTCCATGGCCTCCTGCTCCCATTGCCTTCTGAGGGTAGTTGTCCAATCCCCCACAAAACCATGGTGCCTCTTCCTCATGCTCACCTGTGTCACTAATGCCTCCAACAAACATCAATCAATCTGGGTCCCTCTGTCTGTAGTGTTCAACCTGCAAGAATTTCCATTGCAGCAACTTTTTACCAACTTTCTTTTGAGAGACAGCCTGCCTTTAAGAAAGAGCTCACTGGAGGTACCATGTGATCAGTCAACTACACTGCTGGGGCCTCCTGCTGTATGTAGAACTCACTGAATATATTCATAGAATCATAGAATCGGCAGTGCAGAAGGAGGCCATTTGGCCCATCAAGCCTGCACTAACAACAATCCCGCCCAGGTCCTATCCTATCCCCATAACCCCACATATTTACTCTCCTAAACCCCTGACATTAAGGGGCAGTTTATCATGGCTAATCAACCCAACCCACGCATTTTTGGACTGTGGGAGGAAACTGGAGCACCCGGAAGAAACCCATGCAGACATAAGAACTAGGAGCAGGAGTAGGCCATCTGGCCCCTCGAGTCTGCTCTGCCATTCAATAAGATCATGGCTGATCTTTTCATGGACTCAGCTCCACTTACCCGCCCGCTCACCATAACCCTTAGTTCCTTTCGTGTTCAAAAATTTATCTATCCTTGCCTTAAGACACGGGGCGAACATGCAAACTCCACAATGACCCAAGCCGGAATCGAACCCAGGTCCCCGGCGCTGTGAGTTAGGCAGCGGTGCTAATCGCTGTGCCACCGTGCTGCCCTTGACCAATTGCACCATTATTATGGAGCTGAGATCAGAGCTGGAGGCGCACCAGCCTGTACCACAATCATTGAGACAAATTGTGCATGCTTCCCACCTCGGTTAGAATGGACGTCACAAATCATGATCCCCCAGGCACAAAAATCAGAACAAAGACATTTCTATCCTTGGAGTTATACATAGGCTGGGATTTTCCGCATCTCTTCACCCCCTCCTTCTCGCTCTCCCCCCGACTTCCTCAACAGGTTTTCCAGCAGCAGAGACGGCGGGTGCTCAAGACATCTCCTGACCACATGGAGGTGGTCTTTCCATGGCCAAAGTCAGGTTGATACCCAATTGGATGGTTCGATTTAAAACATTACCCCATATGCCAGAGATCAGGCTTAGGGAGGGGTATAAAGCCACAGCTGGCAAGACAGCTTACATTAATCAATAGCAAGGTCTTCCAGTCCCGTCAAAGTCAGTGGCCATTTGTATTGCTCACTGGCCGCACTGCCAGGAAATGCAGGTACGGGGGGGTGGGTGTGGTCACCTTTGACGAGGCTGGAAGATCCCGCTGGCGGAAAGGGCTGGAAAATTCAGGCCATGAAGTTTTTAAAATTGAAAGTAAGGCTCTCAGTTGGTAACTAAGCAATGGTAGTTACCCGTCAACCAGTGACTACTTGAATCGGGGGTAATTAGACATGAATTATTTTATAGTAAGAAGTCTCACAACACCAGGTTAAAGTCCAATAGGTTTATTTGGAATCACAAGCTTTCGGAGCGCCGCTTCTTCATTAGGTGGCTCAAATAAACCTGTTGGACTTTAACCTGGTGTTGTGAGACATCTTACTGTGCCCACCCCAGTCCAACACCGGCATCTCCACACCTTGTTTGTTTATACCTTCATGGGATGTAGGTGTCACTGTGTAAGATTCTTAAACATGGGTCACACTATCCTCATCTTCTCACTCGTACTTTGGTATCAACAACATGAAACAAACTATGGATACAATTTGTGGAAATCTTTTATTATTTGTGGCGTATACTTAAAACACCAGTTGCTTAGTAAGACCCGTGTGCAGGAGCTCATTCCCAAGTTCTTGGATTGTTAAACAAATTCTTCCACATGTCTTCCCGGGACTGACGAAGTCACACTTCCTGGCTACAGCCGCAATGTCCTTGCCAGCTGTGGCTTTATAAGCCTCCCTGACCCTGATCTCTGGGCATATGGGGTAACGTTTAAATAGAACCATCCAATTGGGTTGTAAACCTGATCCTGGCCTTGCAAAGACCATGTGCATGCGGTCAGGAGATGTCTCGGGCACCCACCAGAAATGGATGTGATTTCTGTATCTTGGTAAGGCAGGGAAAAAGCCATTCGCACATTGCTGAGAAACCATTGTCTACGTCAGATTCTGCACATAGAGGATCTGGTGGTTGGAACAGTTAAACTCTTTGGACTCCCTAATGTCTCCTAATATTAGATTTCAGATAATGTGTGCCACGGAAATGTATACAGCAACATCATGCTGAGCAGAGCATATAAAAACTGCATTCATCGTGGACCCAAATGTATGGATTTCATTTTTGATGAGACTTTGTAGAAATGGAATTGCTCCTGCACACGGGTCTTACTAAGCAACTGGTGTTTTAAGTATACACCACAAATAATAAAAGATTTCCACAAATTGTATCCATAGTTTGTTTCATGTTGTTGATACCAAAGTACGAGTGAGAAGATAAGAGGATAGTGTGACCCATGTTTAAGAATCTTACACAGTGACACCTACATCTCATGTCTGTGTCTGCATGTGTATATCCTTGTTCAGTCTTTGTTTTTGTAAAGCTCAATGTGATCCTCAGCCGTGATTTGATTTGATTTGATTTATTATTGTCACATGTATTAATATACAGTGAAAAGTATTATTTCTTGCGTGCTATACAGACAAAACATACCGTACATAGAGAAGGAAACGAGAGTGCAGAATGTAGTGTTATAGTCATAGCCAGGGTGTAGAGAAAGATCAACTTAATGCAAGGTAAGTCCATTCAAAAGTCTGACAGCAGCAGGGGAGAGAAGCTGTTCTTGAGTCGATTGGTGCATGACCTCAGACTTTTGTATCCTTTTCCTGGCCGAAGAAGGTGGAAGAGAGAATGTCCGGCAGCGTGGGGTTCTTAATTATGCTGGCTGCTTTTCCAAGGCAGCGGGAAGTGTATGCACTGTCAATGGATGGGAGGCTGGTTTGAGTGATGGACTGGGCTACATTCACAGCCCTTTGTAGTTTCTTGCGATCTTGGACAGAGCAGGAGCCATACCTGTGATACAACCAGAAAGGATGCTTTCTATGGTGCTTCTGTAGAAGTTGGTGAGAGTTGTAGCGGACAAGACAAATTTCCTTAGTCTCCTGAGAAAGTAGAGGCGTTGGTGGGCTTTCTTAACTATGGCGTCCATATGGAGGGACCAGGGTAGGCTTTTGCTGATCTGGACACCTAAAATCTTGAAGCTCTCGACCATTTCTACTTTGACCCCATTGATGTAGACAGGGGCATGTTCTCCTTTACGCTTCCTGAAGTCGATGACAATCTCCTTTGTTTTGTTGACATTGAGGGAGAGATTATTGTTGCCGCACCAGTTCACCAGATTCTCTATCTCTTTCCTGTACTTCATCTCATCATTCTTTGAGATCCAACCCACAACGGTGGTGTCATCAGCAAACTTGAAAATCGAGTTCGAAGGGAATTTGGCCACACAGTATGGGGTGTATAAGGGGTATAGTAAGGGGCTGAGGACACAGCCTTGCGGAGTGCCAGTGTTGAGGGTGATCGTGGAGGAGGTGTTGTTGCCTATCCTTACTGATTGCGGTTTGTGGGTTAGGAAGACTAGGATCCAATTGCAGAGGGAGGAACCGAGCCCCAGAACACAAAGTTTAGAGATGAGTCTCGGAAGTAATAATACGTCTTTGGTCAGAATTTTCCCTTTTTCCCAATGTCCTCCGCCCAGTTTTGAGCTCAGGACATTGGTCCACCTCACAACTGGTTACATTTTAACACAAGTATAAAGATAAGAGATGTTAAAAAAGAATCCGTACCAGTATCTCCCTAAAATGCGGACTAGCTTCACTGCCTGCTGTAAGGTGCAGCATCAATTAAAAGCTTAGCTGTGTGTTCCCTGTCAGCAACACAAATTTATTTCCTCCCTTGAACGTAAATCTCATGTCATTAATTGTACCCATCTTTCCGTGGGCTGTTGTAGAACAAAACACATTGTCCGTATTTTAGGTGTCAGGTGCCACACATCTACATAACATTTCCTGGCAGTTTTATACCCGAGATTTGTATCCATTGGGAACCACAGTAAAAAACGATGAGCTGCTCATTTCTCTTCAGCCCATCCAGGCACAGCGCAAGATGGCACAATCGTTCCAACTTAGATGAAGGGAAGCGCATGAGGGGGAAAGGAATAGAAGGGTATACTGTCAAGGTGAGATGAAGGAGGTAGGAGGAGGTTTGTGTGGAGCATTAACCATAGCCCAGACCATTGGGCCACATGGTTACTGCCGCATGGGGAAACACGGTGCACAGTGGTTAGCACTGCTGCCTCACAGCGCCAGGGACTCAGGTTCGCATCACTGTCTGTGTGGAGTTTGCACATTCTCCCATGTCTGCGTGGGTTTCCTCCGGGTGCTCTGGTTTCCTCCCACAGTCCAAAGATGTGCGGGCTAGGTGAATTGGCAATGTTAAATTGACCCATAGTGTCAGGGGGGCTAGCCATGGGGTTATGGGGATAAGGCCTCGATGGGATTGTAGCCAGTGCACTGTAGGATTCTATGATTATCTGTTCCATTTTTGGGCTGCAAAGTCTATATTTCAAAATGTTACTTCTAACCAATAGATTCATAATGATTAAGTATGAAAATGCACAGGTAAGAAATATTGTAAACTTAGCTGAGCATTGCGTTGTTTCTTGAGCATATATAGGGCATGATCTTACTTGCTGTTCATGCCACGTTCCCGCTGTAGCGAGGTCAGAGAATTTGACAGCCAGTCAAATCTCCGTTCACTGTAGCGAGATGGGAAAATCCCGCCAGTGTGAACGGTTATTCCTGCCATTATTTCTGTAAAATAGGTGGAATGGTCATTTTTTTAGTTTAAATAATATAAGAGCTCCTCTGAATGACTGAGTAAATTCAGGCAGTGGCCTGGCCTACACAGACCAGTAGGCCCCAGATTCAATTGCCCCATCTACACTCAAATACCTGAGTTCAGCTGGGGCCCAGGATTTTAGTTCATACAATTGGCCACCATGACCCAGGGTGAAGAAGGAGAAAATAGCCAACAGAGATTCAAAATTCCTGATTACTATCATGTGGTCATTGTTGGAAAGTCAGTGTTTGGGAATACTGGCACGGTGGCACAGTGGTTAGCACTGCAGACTCACAGCACCAGGGACCCGGATTCAATTCTGGCCTCAGGTGACTGCTTCTATGGAGTCTGCACGTTCTCCTGGTGTCTGTGTGGGTTTCCTCCAGCTGTTCCGGCTTCCTCCCACAGTCCAAAGATGTGCGGGTTAGGTTGATTGGCCATGCTAAATTGCCCCTTAGTGTCAGGGGGATTAACAGGGTAAATACCTAGGGTTACAGGGATAGGGCCCTGGATGGGATCATTGTCGGTAGAGACTGAGTGGCCCGAATGACCTCCTTCTGCACTGTCGGGATTCTATGATAACCTATTGATGCCCTTTCTTTCTTGGCACATTGTAATTTGGAAAGCTTTCTTACCAATAGCCCATCCATTGGGATGGTATTAAAGGCCTCTCGACTGGTGGACACAGGATGATGATGTTCCAGAAATGGTGAGGTGTGAATTATCACCCCATTGCCCCTGGTGACTTCTCGACAGACCAATGATGGGGGGGTCAGAGGGCTCAGTAGTGTCAGACACAAGACTCTGTGAAGGTGCAAGTCAGTTCCCAGGGAGCTGGATATAAATCTAAATGAGAATGGAATAGAAAGTTCGAGACTAGGATGGTGCAATTCGCCACAGCACACAATGTTTCTTTTTCTGTTGGTACAAATGGGGAAATGTCTGAGGGGCGGCAGGCTAAATTTCAATAGGGGAGATACAGAGACTGTAGAAATATTCTGGAGTTTTACTTTCTTACTTTTGGGGATCAGGGAATATTTATTCAAAGCCATATTTAAATAGATGTGTAATCTGTATGATTAAGTAAATTGTACATGGGCTGGAGAAGGGGCAGGGTTGAATAGCCCATGGCCATTTCTCTTTCCATTCTTTCTCGCATATCTATGAAAATATTATGAGTGGCCCCTTGAAATCTATTTTCACAGGGGTCAGATATTACTGTCAAATATGCCAACCAGCACCTTACACACTAAACATCACTGAGCAGCGACGGGTAGGATGTCTAGTGGCACAGTGGGTAGTGTCCCTGGTCCTGAGCCAGAAGCTCTGGGTTCAAGTCCCACTCCAGGACTTGATCATAGAATCATAGAATTCTACAGTGCAGAAGGAGGCCATTCGGCCCACAATCCCACCCAGGCCTTATACCCATAACCCCATGCATTTACCCTAGCTAGTCCCCCTGACACTAAAGGGCAATTTAGCATGGCCAATCCACCTAACCTGCACATCTTTGGATTGTGGGAGGAAACTGGAGCACCCGGAGGAAACCCACGCAGACACGGGGAGAATGTGCAAACTCCACACAGACAGTGACCCAAGCTGGGAATCGAACCCGGGTCCCAGGCGTTGTGAGGCAGCAGTGGTAACCACTGTGCCACCTTGATGACTAAGGAAAGGCATGTTCATAATGTGGCCAAACTGGTTGAATATAAACCTATAAATCCTTCCAACACGCGCCAATGGCAGGCGGAAGGATTGGGAGAGATTCCTTGTCAACCATGAGATGGAAAGAAATTGGAGGCACTACCGTCATTATGCCTTGGGCCCCTGATTTTCGCCTTCACAGGTGGGCCCTCTGACCCATCACCATTGGGGTCTAGCAAATTCAGCATGAGGCACAGCTTCAGTGGGAATGGGGTGATATTTCACACCTCACCATTTCTGTAAGGCTCCACATGTAAAAGCGAATGCTGGCACTGCAGCTTTTTTGATTTTGATTTGATTTATTATTGCTACATGTATTAGTATACAGTGAAAAGTATTGTTTCTTGCACGCTATACAGACAAAGCATACCATACATAGACAAGGAAATGAGAGAGTGCAGAATGTAGTGTTACAGGGTGTAGAGAAAGATCAACTTAAGGCAAGGTAAGTCCATTCAAAAGTCTGATGGCAGCAGGGAAGAAGCTGTTCTTGAGTTGTTTGCACATGACCTCAGACTTTAGTATCTTTCTCCTGACAGAAGATGGTGGAAGAGAGAATATCCGGGCTGTGTGGAGTCCTTAATTATGCTGGCCGCTTTGCCGAGGCAGCGGGAAGTGTAGACAGAGTCAATGAATGGGAGGCTGGTTCGCGTGATGGATTGGGCTATATTCACGACCTTTTGTAGTTTCTTGCAGTCTTGGGCAGTGCAGGAGCCATACCAAGCTGTGATACAACCAGAAAGAATGCTTTCTATGGTGCATCTATAAAAATTGGTGAGAGTCGTAGTGGACATGCCAAATTTCTTTAATCTTTTGAGAAAGTAGATGCATTGGTGGGCTTCCTTAACTATAGTGTCAGCATGGGGGGACCAGGACAGGTTGTTGGTGATTTGGACACCTAAAAACATGAAGCTCTTGACCCTTTTTACTTAGTGCCTGGTGATGTAGACAGGGGCATGTTCTCCTCTACGCTTCCTGAAGTCGATGACAATCTCTTTAGTTTTGTTGGCATTGAGGGAGAGATTATTGTTGCCGCACCAGTTCACCAGATTCTCTATCTCATTCCTGTACTCTGTCTCGTCATTGTTTGAGATCCGACCCACTACGGTGGTGTTGACAGCAAACTTGAAAATCGAGTTGGAGGTGAATTTGGCCGCACAGTCATGAGCTCAGACTCATTGGGAAAACAGCTGGAGCAGATTGGTGCCAACAGCAGAGTTTGACCCTTTGTTCCGGCGAGGGTGGATTCGGAAGCGGATTTGAGATCTGCCACCTTGCCTTGCCGATGGGGGAGGTGGTGGCACTGTGAGTTGGACGCGTCTTCGGAGAAAGAACACAAGAAGCAGCGATCGAGAGCAGGTACCTGAGTTAATTTGTTCTCAGCATCCCTCGGAGTTGCTGACATCTGTGAGCAGCCCATTGTTATCCTAACGGCGAACAATTAACATTGCACGGACTATGAATCAACCCCGGCACTCCATGCGCCACGATTACACAGTAATTCTATCCACAGAGCCATGCTGGGTAGGGGTTATTTTAATGCCAGTTGCACAGTCGCACCTTAAAGAAATGACAGTGAACAGCGTGATTTGAGAGCTGTTCAAACTTTCTGCACTTTATTCTTAAAGACTTGCAGGAAATTGAAACAAAGCAATGGAACAAAATATAGTCCATGATGGAAATACTGTGAACATTCCCTGTTCTCAATAATTGATAGATGTAGTGAGTTGAAATAGCACTGCAATCATCATCATAGACCAGGGAAATGGAACAAGTAGGAGTCAACTAAAGCTAAATGTGACAAAATTTAGCCAGTGTTTTTTTGAATCATATGTATTTGGAAAACGAAATACATTTAAGAAATGATTTGAAATTGAATTGAAAATTTTGCATCTCTTCAGGTTTCGCACTATGCTATTTTGACAGTGACATGAGCTATACGAATAAAATTCCAATAATTTCATTGATTGACATTTCTAAACGCACACTCCAACCCAGCCAGGATGGAATTTTTCAGTGTGTATTACTTTCCTGCTCTCTGTGCTTCAGTTACTTACTGCCTTAAGCATCAAGAAAGGTTAGGTTGATACCTTTGGCCTCATTCGCCTCAATTGAAATTCCTACATCACCAACCATCTGTGTTTCCTGTTGTAAGGTTGCATGCTATCTCAGGAGCGGTCTAGAGCTTGAATGGTTGAACAAAAACTGTTTATTAATAACACAACTATTTACATATTGTGATGATACAAATGCAATCGATGTAGAATCATAGAATCCCTACAGTGCAGAAGGAGGCCATTCGGCCCATCGAGCCTGCACTGACAACAATCCCACCCAGGCCCTATCCCCATAACCCCATGTATTTACCCTGCTAATCCTCCTGACACTGAGGCACAATTTAGCATGGCCAATCCAACTAGTCTGCACATCTTTAGACTGTGGGAAGAAATCAGAGCACCCAGAGGAAACCCACGCCGACACGGGGAGAATGTGCAAACTTCACACAGTCACCCAAGGTCTGACTCGAACCTGGGTCCCTGGCGCTGTGAGGCAGCAATGCAAACCACTGTGCCACCGTGCCGCCCACAGGCATATATATAAATAGATACTTTTTTAATGTTTAAGGGGAATGTTGAAAATTTCAGATTTATTCTGCCAGCAGCTGGTGTGTCTGGAAAACATTCAGCTCAAGGGTATGAAAGCAAGTTAATAACTTATTTTCAGCTGGGAATTTGCTACTTAGATAGAGCTAATGGACTTTTATTTGTACAAGACTTCCCCTGCGATTTCTGATTAAAGTTGATTGACAGGGTCATGTGATAAACTGGATCTGTCGCAGAGAGAAAGGAACTTTTGCAGCTTTAGAGTAGCAGTTCGAACTGGGAGTCCGCTGAAGACAGAGGTCTGGAAGCTGCTGCAAACCTCATTTTCTCTCTGAAAGCTTCTAGACTGTTAACACAATTTATAGCAAATATATTTGTGGTTGCTAACTGTATTTGAAGTGACATTAAGTCTCTAAGAGAAATATTGCTTATTTGGAACTGAAACTGTCATAAACTGGAAAATAAAGTTGCTTCTTTCAATATTAAATATTGTTCAACTGTTAATAGTTAAGCTGCTTCATTTGTTAGAATTATATTTAAACTGTGTTATTAAATGAGGTTTGTTTTATTATAAAAGATCCCTACTTTGTTAGTGAAGCATTTCATTTATGACAAATAGAAAAACTGTTGGGATCTAGTCTGGTTTCCAAATGTAATTTGGGATTCTGGTTCAGAACCCTAACAATATATGCAGGATACATGTCCAAATAGGTGCTATCTCCATGCCAACTCCTACTGGCCTCTACTACTCCCATGTGACTCTCTAGATCATAATGTGGCTGGTAGTCTTTCCCCAGTCCCACATTACATTCCTGGGGAGAAACATGGCAGACTCTACTGAGAAAGATAACCCAAGTCCACTCTGTGAATGAGCGGAGTAAACATTCCCTCCACAAGGAGAAGGAAACGCGCATGATTTCTGACTAAGCAAAACAGATCATCTACAAATAAAAATGCAACACTAAGGAGTATGAGATGTGAACTAAGTATTGACACCAGAGTATTCGGAACACCAAGTAACACAACTTTAACTCCAGGCCAATAAATTCATCCCAAAGCCTTCACCCAAATGTATTTATAAAAATATTTACATGCTACATCTTCTCCTCCCAATTCTTTGACTTTATAGATTCAGACGGTCTGGAAGCTTTACGACTCTTCTAGATCTTGTTCTTTCCAAGTTCGGAAGAGTGGTCGCCTCAGCCCGCTTTGGGATGAATTTATTGGTCTGGACTTAAAGTTGTGTTACTTGGTGTTTCAAATACTCAGGTGTCAATATTTGGTTCATATCTCATACTCCTTAGTGTTGCATTTTTCTTTGTTGATGATCTGTTTTGTTTGGTCAGAAACCATATGCTTATCCTTCTCGTTGTGGAAGGAATGTTTACTCCGTTCATTCAGAGAGTGGACTTGTATTATCTTTCTCTGTTGAGTCTGCCATGCTTTTTCTGGAAGTTCAGGATTTAAATCCTTTATGCTTTATGTTCCTCATCCTTGAGCTCAGCCTACAGTTTGGCTTTTAATGCTGTGCTCTGTTTCTGCATGTGGACTTGTGCCTCTCTGAGTTTTATCTTGGCACTTCTCTCCTGCTCAAGGATCGACTTCATGTATTACATGCAAGCTGGAAGCTCCAGCTTTGTTGCTGTAGCTTTTCCTGGTCCTGTGACTGCAACTGTTGCCTCTGTATTTTGGCTCAAGCTGCTGCTTCTTCTCTGTGTAAATGAGTTTGTGTCAACCAGATGTTTGGCTGGTCTGACCGAAGAGTACGTTCGACCATTTGCAAAGGAGTTGAGTAAGCGCCTCTGCAGAAAGTGAGCATACACACTTGTTCAGCCTTATTCAAGCTTCGTGCTAGAGAAGATCTTCTTCTCCATAAAGCCCAATTTTGCACCTGGTCTTAATTGGTCTGACAATGTTGATTTACCATCCAAGGGCTGTTTTCAGCACAGGTGAAGACAGCTTTGATTGTTTTTCAAATGGCGCTGCAGTAATTGTTTCATTTATTATTCTCCCCACCTGTCAGAATTTGGCAGACTCCATCGTGGTTACAGAACCATTTGAAATTTCAGTGATTCTGCAGGAAATCAGTTTAATGAATCGCTTTGGCCAGCGAGTTGCTTTCCT